>NW_007070544.1:538866-647233 GCF_000164805.1 Carlito syrichta
CAGGCAATCCTCTCACCTTGGCCTCCCAAAGTGCTGGGATTACAGGCTTGAGCCACCGCACCTGGCCTATATATATTCTTAAATAATTTAGAAACACAGATAGGATAAATAGCTTTGTGTCTGTCATTAGAAATTTTAATAGCTAACATTTGTAGACCACTCACTATGTGTCAGGTACATAGTGTTTGACAGGGGTTAAAGTATTTAATACTCACAACACCAAAATAAATGTTAGTATTAGTATGATCTATTTTACAAATAATGAGGTTAAGGCACAGAGAAGATAAGTAACTTAATGAAGGTCACATAGCTAATTTCTGAATAGGAATTTCATCTCAGGCAATCTACCTTATATTTTTAACCACTTCATTGTCATCCCTGTACATTATCTTGCTATAAAAATATACCCCAATTTGTTTGTTCAGTTAGTCATTCTCTTACTGATGGACATTGAATGTATTTTTTTTTTTTTTAGTTGTTATGCTATTGCAGACATTCTAAGATCTTTCTTGTCCATGCCTTTTTGTGCACACATGAGAGAAGTGTTCTAGCATATATAGCTAGGAGAATGATTTCTGGGTTCAAGCATATGAACACCTCTGACTCTGTGAGATATTACCAAATGGCTCCCCAGATGATAAATACCCCTTTTGATGTCTAATACCAACTTGTGAGAATGCTCATTGTTTCACGTCCTTGGCTACACTTCATGTTACAGGCTTTTGCACCTGATGGCATGACATGGTATCTCATAATCTTAAATTTTCATCTCCCTGATTGCAGCCTATGGATATTGAACATTTTTTCATATACTCATGGGCCACTTATATTTTCTGTAGATTGCTTATTTATCTCATTTGCCTATTTATTTGTTAATTATTCTAAATGATCTTAAGAAGTTCTGTGCATTTCTAAAGGGTATATTGCTTATGTTTCAACAAGAAAACATTAAAATATCAGATATAAAGATAAATCCAAAGTAATAATGCTCAACACATGGATTTACACTTTGCATCTCTCTTGTTTTTGGCAATAAAGCAGTTCTTTTATGTGGTATTAAAGAAACAATTTAGAAAATGTCTTCAATATGTACTTAAGTGTGTTTCAAAAAAATGATCACTTACAATTCTCCCTTTTAGCATCAAACCAACAAGTTGCATAGCTGTTTAAACTCTATTTTAGCAAAAGCAACTGCTGCATGAAAGGGTCACTCTAATGCATGATAAACAGAACTCTGTTAAATTGGACCCTCATTCTTCAGCAGCTGCTATGACAAGTCATTTTCCCCCTGCTTCTCAGGTAGGAATTTCCCTTTCTTGACAGTATGACACAGATGTGGCTGTACACTTTTGAGCCATTTTCCAACACATTCCTGAAATCTGTTATCATAAAAATGTCTCTGACAAGAAAATGAAAGTACGTATGCATGAGATCTGGCATGATGGAACTGTTTCTCTTGTAACATCTCATTTGTGCCTCTTTCTGCAAAGAACAGAGGTGACAAGCTCTTGCCATAAGTAGGTCAAATGGTGACAAAATTACTCCTGCAGTGTTTTAATGCTCTTTGAAAATATTTCTGTTGAAGCCTGGGATTAGGGAAAGGTGGCCTGTATGATGTGTGTATTTCAGGTGATGAAGTGACTTTCTAGGCACTTCTGCCTTCTTAATGAACCTAGCACAAGTGGACAATTTCAAGAATTGATGGAGTCCTTGAGAATGTAGGTTCCTTCCAGAAGTAACTTTCTTTTACATTTTTTTTTCATTTTAAAGACAGGGTCTCACTCTGGAGTTACCCAGGCTCAAGTATAGTGGCTTGATCATAGCTTACTGCAGCTTTGAACTCCTGGGCTCAAGTAATCCTCCCTCCTCAACCTCCCAAGTAGCTAGGACTACAGGTGAGCACCCCGTGCCTGGCTAATGTTTTTTAAGTTTTGTAAAGATAGGATCTCCCTAGGTTGCCCAAGCTAGTTTCAAACTCCTGGCCTCAAGCGTATTCTATCCAGCCTCTCAAAGATCTGAGGCTACAGGCATGAACCACTGAGTTCAACCAGAAACTAACCTCTTCTGTACTCACAGACCTGTGTGAGAAGACAGTGTGGTCCAATAAGACAGTGTGGCTGAAGAGCATCTGGGACAATTTGCTTAGTCTCTCTGTGCCTCAGTTTCTTTACCTAAAAAATGGAAATAATAACAGGGCTTTGTAAGAATTGGAAATGATATACTATATTTAAAATACCTAGTACAGTATGTGGGATTCAGTGGGTCCCTCAGACTGTAGAAATGACTATCATTGCAATAATCACTCTCTCCCAACCCTACTCATTACCTCAGGATAACCTGTTCATTTCCAGGAAGTCGCCTGTCTTGCATGCCCATAACCCAGTGACTTGCAGCCGTTAGGTCCAGCCCTGCTTTCTTTCCTGGGACTTAGAAATGTTTTCCTTAATGTCCAGCAGGCATGTTTCCCAGGCATTCACACAGACATATCACTCTTCTCATGTCTAAAACTAAATGTGCCTCTCTCCCAGACCCATTCCCAGAGAAATCCAGCTTGTCCTGCATTGCCAGAAACCTGAAAACCAACACATGATGCCTTTCCCTTTATCCTTTCCAAACCTGATCTGATCAATTCTGTTATTAAGTCAGTCTTTCAGATTTTTGTAAATCATCATCTCCACTCCATCCTCATATCCCACCCTCAAAAACCAAGCCAAACAAAGCTTCCTCAGCAAAGTGACTCTGATTCTTTGATTATGTTGGATCACTCTCTTTTCTGTTTCTTTTTCTTCTTTGCTGTCTCTTTCACCTGGCAGGCACTTGGCAAAGACTTGCTGGACTCTAAAGTGAATATAAAAACAATTATTCTACAATTACCTGGAATGAGATTCAAAACAGTAAAACTAAAATAGCTGAAGGCAAAATAAAGTTGCTAAAAGGCTAATTGAAAAAGCCTATTGTAGTCTTGAAGCCACTTATGAATAAATCAACTAAAGAAAGGAACCAGTTGTACAAACCCTCAATTCTAAATGTTCCATATACATCTATCTAAATATATACACATATCCAATACATATCTAATATATCCTGATTTTATATATATAGATAAACTTTAAATAATACTTATATTCAAAGTAGAAATCAGAAGGTCAGGCATATTATAATAAAAAATAAGATTAAGCCGGGCTCGGTGGCTCAGCCTGTAATCCCGTGCCTTTGGGAGGTTGAGGTGAGTGGGATTGCCTGGAGCCCCGCCGGGGTTCCGAGACCCTACCCTGGGGTAGCAAAGACCCTCATCTCTAAAATAAAATCAAAAAAATCAACCGGGGTGTGGGTAGCGCATGCCTATAATTCCGGCTACTCGGAAGGGCTGAGGCGGAATGATCGCCGGAACCCAGCAAGGTCGAGGATGCGGGTGACCAGGAGCGGCCACTGCACTTCAGTCTGGGCGACAGAGTGAGACTCCAACTCAAAAAAAAAAAAAAAGATTACATTACAGCTGATCTGTCTTACTATTACTAGTTTTGCTTCTTTGATTTTTAAGGCATATTGAAAGAAATATTTAGAATCTTTAAAAATGATTTGCATGTCAGATTATCTCAAAATAAATTCCTATATCAGTTTATATTTTCATCTTTCAGTCTGAATCAGTCCTGAGACTCTTCAGTACTTACAAACATAATAATTAGGAGATGTGCTAGCTTATGCCAGGAATTTAAAAGATGTCCACTGGAGACAAATTTCTATCAAATGTTTGTTGCATTGTTAACTTTAAAAAAACTGAAAGATGAGTTGTTTTTCTTGCAAGTCTTGATTTCCAGGTTAAATATTCAATCTTCTTTAATGTCTTAAGCCAGGCTTTTAAACTGCTGTGTATTTTCTGTGCTCAACACTATCTGCAGTAGAAGCATTTGGAGGAGCAATGTGACTCCTGCACTCTAAGGCTGATGGCAGGTTTTGGCATAATTTAAAATGTAAGTCATTTTGTGTATATCTAGCAGTTCAATCCTTAAAGTTTGTTTTTCTGTCTTTTTAAAAGACTTCAAATACCTCAAAATGAATCTCTCATTAATGGTACTATGGGCCGGGCTCAGTGGCTCAGCCTGTAATCCCAGCACTTTGGGAGGCTGAGGTGAGTGGATTGCCTAAACCCGTGGGTTTGAGACCAGTCCAGGCAACTTGGTGAGACCTCGTCTCTACAGTAAATCAAAAATTAGCCAGGTGTGGTAGCATACCCCTGTAGTTCCAGGCTACTTGGAAGGCTGAGGCAGAAGGATCGCCTGAGCCCAGCAGGTCATCGCTGGGATGGCCTTGTGCATGCTACTTCACTCCGGCCTGGGCGATGGAGTGGGACTCCAAACCCCCTGAAAAAGATACTATGTATCATCAAAATTACATTATGTATGCATTCATCAAATATCATATATGAGGTCTGACATCAAATTAGGTACACCGTGTATAAGAAATGACAGCTAATTTCATTTTTGAATTTGTAATTTCTCTTCTGAGCTTCAAACAAAAGTTGTGGGTTCAACTACCTACCATTTAATACCAAAAATAAAGATAAATATAAAAAGGTAAATTTCAAGTGATTCAAATGTAAAAATTTAACTATGGGAACGTCAATTGAAGTGTCTCCAAGGATCTTAAAACTATCATGGTGTTAATGTCCCTGATCTAGCATCCTTATTGTAGTTCTTTCTAATTCCTCACTAAAGCACCTATGAGGACAGGATAGAAGGAAAACTTGCAATAATACTGATCACTCAGATTAAGAAAGCACCTTTTGTCAAAATCTGTCAAGGTCGTTCAGTAACTGTGGTTGGTGGAGCTTTATTGAGAAAAATATAAAATGTTGGTGTCTGTACTCTGGCATTTCACTTATACTTGACTCTAAGTCAGAATCAGAGGATCATGAGGAAGGGGTAGCCCTGGTGACCATCGTTGGCAGAGGCTTATTGCCAGAGCATGTACAATGAAGCCATCACTCTGGATCTCCTTGTGCACAAAGTGGAAAAGTGCAGCTTCTTGGAATATACAAGTCAGAGATTACATTACTTGAAGCAACAAGATTGTATTACTTGCACTTGAATGGCTTCATTTATTTTACTCTTCCTATATAATACATCCTAAAGATAGGGTTGGGATGAAAAGGTCTTGGGATCATCGTCTAGTTTAGAGCGTCCCTCTTTTAGGAGTCCTTGCCAAGACAGAAAGAAGTCGCCTTTTTGGAGTGTGGCTTATAGTTCAATCACATTGTCAAGCATATCAATATTGATTCATTTAATACAAGAGATAAAGAAATCTACAGCTCTTGGGGCTACTTTCCTTAAAAAGAAGCAGCAAATGCCTCATGAGCAATTCAGTACATGGGGGTAATTGATTCCTATCAAAAGTTGAATCTACTATGTGTCCAGCATTGTAGGAAGTCAGTACTGAAGTCTGCAGGAACACTAGGATAAAAAAAAATATTGATGTGTTTTTCTACTCTTTTTATAGATACCAGGGAACATGAGAGCAAAGTATTATGGGAGAATTAATATTTCTAATTTTATTATTATTCCTGTCCAGCCAAGTAAGCAAGGCCAACACTTGATTGTTGAAAAGCCAAGATTTTAACGTTTTCATTCTTAATGTTTTTTCAGTCAATAATAAAGTCATGTAGGGGCTTAATCCATAAAATACAGTTTAGATAATTGAAAGGTATTTGTACATGTCTTCATTTGCTTCTCCTTTCTTTCACTAATCTATAAATGTATGGCCTCAAAGTGTGAGGAAACAAGGAGATTTTTAAGTAGCGTTCTATTAATATAAGGTAGTTTAAATCTTGGATATCCATTATGGCATTGTCCTCCAGAAAATACATGTTGTCCTAAATGAAGTTTTCATAAAGATAATACACCATGGTTTAAATCAATTCAAGAAAGACGGTTTTATTGGATCGGTTATAGGAAATGTTTCATTTTAAACATTTATTGTTTCAACGAATATATCCAGATCCCTGTAGTGTTAACAGCTTTCTCCCAATACCCAGAAGTAGTCTTTGCGTGCTTCTAATGCTTAGCAAGGCATCATATCTATGTGACTGCCATGGCACTATGAGTCATGAGGAGTCTCTAAACAGAAGAATAGGAATATATATATAATGGTCCAGTTTAAAATAACAAGGCTAAACATCTTCAAAAGGCCCATGAAATAGTTTCCCCTTCCCACAAGGGTCACTCTTTACTATTAATGCATGAGTTTTCAAATACCCTGCTGTAGAATACTGCTTCTGAGAGATACCAGGAGAGCTGAGGCAGCTGGGTGGATCACAATCAAGTTAAAGTGGGGGAGCCCTGGATATTAACATTTGCTATTTTCTATGGTGCAAATGTTCCCACCATGGCCAATTTCAAGCCACCAACATGATATTACTACACGTGAAGTTGAGGAGAAATGCACACACTTGAGACTGTGTCCCCATCACCTTTCGTTAGAGCTGGCATATACACACATACGTGTATGTGTAAATAAATTGTGAAGTTTTATCTGCAAAAAACTGTTATCTTTTGACGCTTCTGTCTGAAGCACATAGTTTCCAAGGTCACTGCAGACAGAAAAAGAGAGAGTGAGAGTTCTGAAAAAGCATATTCTTTATACCAAGTGACACACCACTTCCATTTCTGTTCTAGTGGTGAGAACCAATCACATCACCCCACCTCAACGCTAATAAGCTGAGTAATGCAGGTCAGCTATGTGAGGGGGGACCCAAGCACAAAAAACAAAAACAGAATTAGTTTTCAGAGGGCAGGCTCCATATAGAACACGCTCCCCCAACTAGGTATGTGTTCTAACACCCCGTTGACATCAGTATACCAGCTGATATTGTTGTGCATCACAATTTGTGGAAGAAACATCCCAAGTAGTGGCAAACAGGTGACTGATTCTTTCACCATGACAACACACCTGCCCACACCACACTGAGTGTTCACCAGTTTTTGGCCCAAAAAACAGCATGACCCCTGTACCCCACCCTCCCTATTCACCCAGTCTCACCCCAAGCAACTTTTTTTTATTTCCCTGGATGAAAAAAGTCCTCAAAGGGAAATGTTCTGCCAATGTGGAAGAGGTGAAATAAAAAACGACAGAAGCACTAAAAGGCATCAAAATTGGCCAATTCAAAAACTGTTTTGAGCAGTGGGAAAAGCATCTTGATAGGTGTGTTGCATCAAACAGAGAGTATTTTAAAGGTGACTGAAGTTTAAACATGGAAGACTAAATGCATAATTTTTAAATAAATAAATTCCGAGTATTTTTGGATCCCCCCCACAAATGCCCAGGATGGGGACGCCAGCATGGTGGGTATTTTAACTTCTATTAAACAAGGCACCCCAAAACTAAGTGGTTAACTAAGTGGGAAACTTTTGCTTATGAATCTGTGGATCAGATAAACAGCCCTGCTAATCTGAGCCAGTTTCAGCTAACCACAGCCGAGCTCACCTATGAATCTGCAGTTAACCACCCAGCAGCTGGCATCTCTGCTTCTGGGCATAGCTGGCTGTCACTTGAGGTGAAGAGGGCTGTGGCCCCTATGCAGCAGGATAGGCTCAGGGGTGCAAGAGTAAGTTTCTGCTTACTTCACCTCTGCTACCATCTACTAACCAAAGCAAGTCACATGGCTGGGTCCAGAGTCAGTGCTGCGGATATCATCAAGGCTGTGAATACAAGGAGGTGGATTCCATTGGAGGCCTCTGGGGTCTCCCATACAGGCTAAAAAAAAATTGAAAATCAATAACCTAGTAAAATAATCCTGCTTAGTAGTGTTTCTTTTCCATTAAGCATATATTTCTTCTTGTTAAAATCTAGTTTGTGTTGTAGAGTCATGAACTAGTGATTGAAAAATACGAACAAGAATAACTAATATTTATTTGTCAATTTACAATTTGACATATAGCTTTATTCTTACAGAATAGAGTGAAGACGATACTCTTGGACAAGAGATACTAGGGTCTTATGAAATCCCTATTTTGTCTTCTAATGGTTTGACTTCCCACTGTTCAGGCTTCCCTTACTCTTCAGCTTTCTGTTCCAAGAAAGAGAGCAAACCACTGTTACAGTGTGGTTACATGTCAACAGATATCTTAGACTCCCAGTGCCTTTGTGGGGCATTACTTGTAGATTTTCTTCTTTCCTGGCTCTCAAAGGAAATACGAGGGACAGGCAGATTGGAAAGGCAGTCTCTAAGGATAGCCATTATTCTGTTTTCAGTATTGATATAAATGTTATCTTTTTAATACATATTTTTGTATCAGATGAAATTATTTTGTACATTGGTTGTAGAAGTAATAAATATCCATATGTGCTCTAAATAAGAAAAGTAAAAGATATACTGCTAGCAAATGGAAGATTTATTTTAGGTTTTATGCATTTAGTCTTTTATATTGTATTCTTATGTTCATGGATCATATTCAAGATGGTTTCTAAGAATCTCATTTTGTAATTGCATTGTTCTCTAAGAGTGTTTATTTTCAAATCCAATTAAAATACAACTTTTAGTATATGACTGATACAATATTCAGTGGATGAAACTTTTTACTAAGGTAGGTTATTTTTTTTCACTCAAGCAGCAATTTAAAGAAAGATCTGATTTCTGAGCTGTACTATTCATTGTCCTAATTTATATTTGTTATAACCTTCAAGGTCACAATTTTGGTTTGCTGTGTGTTTATCTACAGTCTTCAGAATCTTTCAGGCAGTGTTTCATAAGAAAAATTAATGGAGAAATATAATAGAGCTCCCATGAAGTATTTGTTTACACCACAAAAAATGAAATAGCTTTAGACTTTTTATAAATGTTCATGGTCTGCCTCAAGGTCTTCCACTTGATTTCCCATGTTATATCTTCTTACCTTTCCCATAAGCAACTGATTGCATCTCTCCCTTGGAATCCTTATGATGGTGGTGTGTTTGGAAAGGTTTACCTCAGTGAGAAAGAGAAAGCCCAGTTAGACCCTGCATCTTGCTGCAGCTGACTCCTTAAGGAACTGGAAGTCTCTTTCTGAGAGGTGTACTCCTTTACCTGTACCAAGAGGTGTGCTCCTCCCCCAGTACCCGGGTTTATGCTCTTGACTCCTCCCAGGAAATAATTCAAGGACAAGTCACAGAAAGTAAAGGAAGAAGGTTTAATGCAAACCAAGAGATGTGAGTGGGGCAATCTCCAAGAGGGAGATGCGTTCAAGGTAGGTAGTGCTGGTTTTTGCTAGGATTTTTATGTCAGTTACAAGCCATAGGAAGTTTGTATCCGTTTTATACTAGTTACAAATTATAGAAAGTCTTTAACCTCTTTACTTCTTGCTCAGTAATTCTCTATTCCCCCCATGTTTATGCTAGCTAATCTGCCTCATTTCACCCCTCAAAGATTTCCAAACCTTTTCTCATCAAGGGTGATGAGGGATGAAGGTCTGTCTCCTGAAACTGTGACATCATGATTTATGGGTGTTGTCTCTGCCTACTTGGGGCACAGAAACCTTTTGCTATCTGATCTAAGGGTCCCAGCGTGATGGTGTTCTCAGGAGATGGATTTGTGTCTGGGCATGGGTGAATTCCTTGCATGACCATCCTCTTTACATGGAACTTTGTAACTTAGAAGACACAAACTTGGCAAGCAAATTAAGTATGCATGGGCCAAAGATAAGCAGCAGGATGGTTACTAATGGGCCTAGAAATGGTAAAAACCAGATGGCACTTGGGAGGGCATTTTTTTGATAGCTGACCAAATGTAATTAGAGTGAGTACCTTGGCTGTATCTGTGCAGCTAGATAACTTGTTCATACATTTTTTTAATGTTGATTGCAATTTGTTCAGAAGTGTTCATGTAAGTGCAGCAAGTTTTATTAATAACAGTGCAAATACCGCCTTACTCTGTCAATAAATAATCTAAGGACAGCCCATTGCCAAGAACTACATTTCCCAGAGAGTATAGGGATTCTCAGACATTATTTAACACTTGGCCCATGTTGAAAGCTAGAGCAACAGTGGTTTGGGTTGGGTTTCTTAGGGTTGATTCATGGTATATGAAAGCACCCCAGGGGGCTGCTGATCTTGAGCCACTTCTGCTAAGATAAGTCCAATTACTCTTCTGTTTATTTAATGAGCAATGTTATAGATGGTGGCACCTATTTCTGTTTGTCCCATGAACCCTATTGTGCATTTGCCTTGGACTTGTACATTGTCAATACAGGAATAGACTAAGGGGCATTTGGAAAGAGGAAAGACCTCCTTCATAAGATATCTTGTTTTCTCTAGTGCCACACTAAAACATGCCCAAGGATGTACAGGCATAACAGGGCTGGGTGTTGTTAAACTGTGTAATTAACTGGTTACCCAAAGAGGAGAGCCATGGCATTTGGAAGTGAGAAGCCCTCCATTGAGACCAGGATATCTGAATCTTGTTGGGGCCTTACTTGTGGGGATCTTAAGCAAGACTCTCCAAGATATGGGTTCTAGGTCTGTTCAAACTTTACAATTGTTTTTGTGGCCTGGTCCCCTTTGCTTATCTAAATCTGCGTTTTCAATTGAACATCAATAGGGTTGTGTTAGGCTGGGACTTGTGAGAGGTGTAAAAAGTTAAGGGGAAGATTGTACAAGCTGGGAGACTCCCCATAAATAGAGCAGTATGGTCACAGTATCCATGTGGTCAGGGGCAGCAGGAAGAATTGAAGGAGGAGCAGTAAAAGTAGTAGACTGATGCCTACAGATGCTAGTTTGAACCTGGGAGTGAGAGCTAGACAGAGGAGGTTAAAGGGGCCAGACATCAAGATAATTTTGAGGGGTATTCATTTTGCTGGGCTTTTGAGCTCCCTGTGCCCAAGTTATGTTAAGTTATGAGAGATTTGTGGGCATATATTAAAAGTAGATAACATTTTGTTGTGGATGTTGATAACATATGCAAAGTCATGAAGATTATTTCCTACTCCTAGAATATTAGAAATATTTATTACAGAGTTGTGTGCCCATTCACCCAAAGAAAGAGTTACTTTATTCAGCAACATTACAAAGAGTAAAATTTTCATATTGGAAATAATTTCTTACAGGTGTACATGGTAGGAAGCAAGTAAGGCTGAGAACAAGAACAACAAAAATAGCTCCTAGGAATATAAATCCTAGTATACGGGGTACCTTATGTTGGGGTAATATTAAGTCTTTTAGTCTTGGCTTCTTGGTTTCTTCTTGAATAGGTACTTTAGGTCCTCCTCAGGCTCACAGTTATATTCCTAATCCTGAGTTGTTGGCACAGGGTCTTGTGGAAACCCTAGAGGAACAGGTTTCACCCTAGAAAGATGTACCCAACTGGCAATTCTCTCTAATTTAAGTGCAGTAGGGATACTTAATAGTACTTGATAAGGGTCTTTCCTTTTTATTGGAGCTGGTGAGCTGGTGACCCTTCTTTCCAAATTTTCAGTAAGACCGGGTCTCCTGGAACAATTTTTGTTAGCAAGAGTTCCGGATTTCTATCCCAGATTTATTATATGTTTAACCAATTCCCTTGTCTCTGGATCAATAAGAATGTCTGAGGTGAGAAAGTCCTTCCATATAGCATTTTGAAAGGACTGAATCATAAGGTATCTTTAGAGGCCATTCTAACTCTAAGGAGGGCTATAAGCAACACTTTTAACCAAGGTTCTGAAGTTTTCTGATATAACTTGGCCAAGGATTTCTTAAGGTGACAGTTGGCTTTTACCACCTTGCCTGATGACTGAGTCCTCCAAGATGTATGGCTATCATATGAAATTTCCAGTGCAATGAATAACTGCTGTGTCACTTTTGCAACAAAAGAGGGACCACTGTCATTCTATAGGGACCTAGGGAGCCCAAAGCAGGGAATAGTTTCCTTTAGTAAAGTCTTTGAAATATTTTGGGCCTTTTCAGGTCTTGTGAGATAGGCCTCAATCCAACAGTGAAGGTATCAATAAACCAACAGGAATTTAATCCTTGGAAAGATGGCATCTCAATAAAATTAATCTGCCAGTTCTCACCTGGAAAAGTCTCTCCACTGAACAGGTCTTAAGAGGCAGGATGGCCTACTTCCTCCCCCTCAATCATTGTGACTGCAGAAGGGATAAGTCCTAGTGACTTATTTAACAGTGATAGATAGTGCTTTCCCACTGACAATGTGGACTACTAGACTTGTCATGGCATCTCTCCCCAAGTTGGAGGATTCATGTAATGCTGTAATGATCTTCCATTGGCATGTGGAAGGAAGAATGAGCTTATGACCCCATGTCCACCAGCCACTGGGCTCTTTGTTTTAACACTTTTGTATTTGCCAATCTATCACAGATTGGGTGTATTCTGGTCTCAGTCTCAAATTTTCTGACTGTAGCCATTAAGCCAGTTCTGAAACGGATTCCAGAGTGGCCTTTTTGGCAGCTTAATCTTCCAGGACATGGCCCTCTGATCATGGAAGAATCTCCCTTTTGGTGACCTCTGCAATGAATGACAGCTAATTCTGTTAGCCCCTGGACAACCTGTAACAATAACAGAATCTTTGGACCATATTTTATAGGACAGTTTTTAGCTGTTAGCTGTTAGTAGCCCTCTCATTTTCCTAATAGCCACATAAGAATGGAAAAAAAGGAATGTATATTTGGAGTTACTATATACAGGGAGTGCCACAAAAAAAAATATATGTACACACACACACACACACACACACACACACACACACACACATTTCAAAAGATGTCATCTGTGTGTTACTTTTCAAAGTTGAATTTAATTACAGTAGCAATGTGTAGTACGATGTTTGCTCAGCCATGCTTCTGCCATTTTCTTTGTCCTGCCTATCATGTGGTGACACTAACATTCATTTGACTAATGATATCTTTTGACTTAAAATGAGTGTACATCTTTTTGGCACCCCCTGTATATTTATCCTTTTTTTCCCCTAATTGTAGAGATCATGTAAGAGCAATAAATTCCATTTTTGAGTCAAAGTATTTGCTGGCAAAGATTGTGCTCCTGTAGTCTGTTGAAGGCTTACAATTGCATATCCTAATCTTCTAATGCCATCTTTCATAAAACTACTTCCATCTGTAAACCATTTCCCATCAGGATTGCCTAGAGGTGAATTTTTAAGATCTGGCCTATTGGAACAGACTTGATTTATGGTTTCTATGCAACAATACATTAATTCTAATTCTACCTCTGGGGGTAGGAGGGCAGAAGGGTTTAGAGTTTGGCAAACCTTGAGAATTATTTTGGGGTAATCTAAGAGGTGGGCTTGATATTTAGTTCGGTGTCCTTTGGTCAACCATTGATGTCCCTTGATTTCTAAGCCTCCCTGAACTTAGTGAGTGGTCTGGACTTCAAGGGGTTGTCCTAAAGTAAACTTAGTATTTTCTTCCACTAAAAGTGTGGTAGCAGCCACAGCATGTAAACATTCTGGCCAGCCAGCAGCTACAGAATCTGTTTTAAAAAGTAAGCTACTGGTCAAGGAGTTGTCCCTAAAGTTTGACAAGCACTCCCAAGGTTATGCCTTCTTTTTCAGACACAAAAAGGGTAAAAAGTTTGTCTAAGTTAGGAAGTGCCAAAGCTGGGGCTGTGGTCAATAAATTTTTGAGAATTTGAAATGCTTTTTGCTGTTTCCCTGTCCAGATAAGGGGTTTCTGTTCCATTCCTTTCAAAGCTTCATATAGCAGTTTAGCAATAACCCCAAATCCAGGGATTCAGAGCCTGCAAAACCCTGGAATGTTCAAGTTGTTTTTCTGTCATGGAGGCTCTACCTTTAAAGTGACCTCTTTTCAGTCAGCAGACAGGGTTCAATTTCCCGGGGTCAAAATATAGCCTAAATATTCGACTCTTATCTTAGAAATCTGGTGTTTTGTGAGGATATTCAGTATTCTCTCTTTCCTAAAAAGTTGAAGACTTGAATAGTATTTCTATCAGAGTCCCTTTTTGGGGCTATAGATTAGAATGCCATCTACATATTGAAGTATATCCCTGTTTTTCTAATTAAGCTTTCTTAGTTCCGGGGCTAGAACATCTTCAAATAAGTGGGAACTGTCCCTGAAACCCTGGGGCAGTACAGTCCCAGAGTACTATTGGGTTATGTGAGTTCCAGGGTCAGCAGTCCATTCAAAGTCAAACAAATAATGTAAACCTGGATGTAAGGGAATACATAAAAAGGCATCTTTGAGGTCCCAGTGTAGTGAACCATTTAGTTTCTCCTGGTATTTGGATTAATAGCATACATGGATTGGGGACTGTTGTATGAATGGGCCCTATGGCCTCATTGACAGCCGTAAGGTCTCAAACTAGATGGTATTCCCCATTAGGTTTTAGTATAAGGTGAGTAGGAGTATTGCAAGGAGGTTGACATGGAGTTAAGATTCCATGTTGTACAATTTTTCTGTAAGAGGTTGGAGCCTATCTTACCCCTGGTTTGAGAAGATATTGTTTCCTATGTGTAAATTTGTCTTTTTCTTTTAAGGAAATGACCATAAATTTGGCATGTAATACCTTTCCTGGGACTCCTTGATCTCATGCTTGAGAAGCAATCTGATGTAAGACTTCAGGGGGTGCTGAACCTTCTTGTGTAACCTCAAACAGAATGAGCATTGCCAACAAGGAGGGGATTCTATAACTACTTGGTGCAGGGTGCCTCCAAAGACAGTCAAGAAATCTCATACCAGCAAAGAGGCGGGATATTTTGCCATGATTATAAACTCACAGGTTATTAAATGGTTCCCCTATTCTGCAACTAAAAGGTAGAGTAAAGCGTTTTCATTTTGGAAACCCATCAACACCCATGTTTGTACAGCTTTTGGAGAATAAGGGTCCAGATTGACTATTAAGAACAAAGTAGGGCTGGGCACGGTAGCTCAAACCTGTAATCCCAGCACCTTGGGAGGCCAAGGCAAGAGGATTGCCTGAGCCCAGGAATTCAAGACCAACCTGGACAACTTGGTGAGACCTCGTCCCTACAATAAATCAAAAAATTAGCCAGGCATGGTAGCTTGTACCTGTTGTTCACTGCTTGGAAGACTGAGGCAGAAGGACCGCCTGAGCCCAGCATGTCGACACTGGGGTGGTCGTGAGCGTGCCACTGCACTCCAGCCTGAGCGACAGAGTGAGACTCTGACTTCAAAAAACAAACAAACAAAAAAAAAAACAGAGTAAGTTGTCCTCATATCAATTAAGAAATCAATACCACCAGGTGCAGTGACTCACTCCTATAATCCCAGCACTTTGGGAGGCTGAGGTGAGAAGATTGCCTGAGCCCACGGATTCGAGACCAGTCTAGGTAACTTGATGAAACCTCATCTCTACAAAAATAAATCCAAAAAAAAAAAATTAGCTGGGTGGCGTGGTGGCGCCTGCCTGTTGTTTCAGCTACTTGGAAGGATGAAATGGAAGGATTGCCTGAACCCAGCAGGTCGAGGCTGTGGTGGCGGGGAGCGTGCCACTGTGCTCCAGCCTGGGCAACGGAGTGAGACTCCGACTCACAGGAAGAAACCAATACCATTGCCTGCTATATTAAAGATCACCCTAGGTTCCTCTGTTGTAATGACTATGCCTTTAGTGAGAGCCACCAGGCACCTCCGACCCCTTCAGTCTCAGCTATAGCCATCATGGTCTCTGGAGTCCTCCTCTCCCTTCAGAGCTGAGGACAACCCCTTATCCAGTGGCCTTCCTGTTTGCAGCAAGGACAGGGTCCAGTTGGGTTACCCTAATGGGAATAATGTTTATCCCATTGTCCTGGTTTACCAAATCTAAAGTAGTTATTGTCATTACCTGGTTTCTTATTAGTTTGGCTGGGCTTTTAGCCAGCCTGATCTCTTAGGTGAGCCTGAGGTTTCAGAGCAGTACTAACAGCAACTGCTATCATTTGGGCCTGTTACTTGTCCTTTCTTTTATTAGGATGGATACGTTCAACCTCCTCAGCTTTTTCTCAGTTGTTGAATACCTCAAAAGTCAAATCTAACATCCAGTTTATAGGAATGTGGGGTCCCACTGATAACTTTTGAAGTTTTTTTTTTACCAATAGTGGGGGCTGATTGGCTGATAAACTGGGTGCTCAACACAATTGGACCCTCTTTGGTACTGGGGTCACAACTAGTACACTTTCTAAGGGCTTCCCCCAGTCATCTCCGAAACAGAGCTGAATTTTCATCTTTCCATTGAGTAATTTCTCTAATTTTATTATAACTTATAGGCCTGCTTGTTCTTCTTTTCATTCCCTCTAAAAGGCAGGTCACCATAGATCCCTGGGTCTCACGTTGGCCTGCCCTTATTGATAGTTCCATGAGGGGTCTTGGTTAGGTACTGATGTTGGCCCTGCAGCATATTGACTGGGCTGTCTAGCTGCTAGGCCATTAGCATAGACTTGTGCCTCAGTCCAAATGTGATGTTTTTCTTCCGGAGTATAGAAAGTAGACAGAATAATATAGATATCATCACAAGTTAGTTCAAATGAAAGTGAGAGATCCTGAAACTATTCCACGAACTTAGTAGGGTCTTCTGAAAATGTGAGGCTCTGTCTACACTGAGCTAAATCAGACATGGAGAATGGCATGTGAACATGAATAATTCCGACATCTCCACTGGCCACTTCTCTGAGGGGGTATGGCCTAGAAGTTATGAGGCTCCACTTCGAATCACCCCCTCTGGGCTTCATTTCTCCAGGGGGGAAAAGTAAATTGGGAGGTGGGGAGTAGACTAACTGGAGAAGAAAGCCCTGATGAATCTGGACTGGAAATGGTTGGTAGCACTCCCCGCTGTTCTGGAGTCTTTGGCATAGAGCTAAGACCAGGTGGTGGTTGGGGGTATGGGGGCACAGCACTTAATATAGGCTCAAATAAAATGTCTGGTTCTCTGTGTGGTTTATCTATAGGGGTGTGGGCATACCAAGAGTGATAGTTTTCCCAGAGGTAAAGATCTCCATGCAGAGATATGAATGTCTGAACATATGGGATTTCTGTCCTTTTTTCCTGGCATTTGCAGAAGAGACCTAATTGCAAGGTGGCATTATCATTTAGTGTTCCATTATCTGGCCAAATTGCCTCTGAGTCTAACTTATATTGAGACCAGATGGTGTTACAGAAGTAAATAAGTATCTTTTTCTTGATACTATCTAATTTAAAGCTATCTGAGTTTTTAAGAATGAAACCTCAGGGGTGTCAGCGGTGGTTAAAGACATGTTTTCCATGATGAATGTGAGGATTCTGTCAATCTAAATAAGGGGGGAAAAGAAGTAACTTCAAAGCCTTCCATGGGAAGACTTAGAACTCAACTGGGGAATCAGGCGTCCCCATCCCTTACATAGGCACTATGGCGTCCAGGAATCCCTAGAGTCCTGTGATGTTTTCTGACAAAGTCATGGAGGCAGGTGTCCCTATCCTTTGGCTAGCCATGTACCCAGGCATCCCTGGGGCCCTAGTGTTACCCAGACATCTGCAGCCTCTGGGACATTAGGTAAGAGAGGATTCTATTAGGTCATGCAATCCAAACTATGCACCTTTTTCTAAACCTGGTTGCCTTGTGGTAATTTCTGAACCATTTGTCTAATAAATTTGCCAGGACACAGATACCTTGAAGGGATCTCCACAGAGACGATGATAAATTACCCGTAAGTCCAAGTGAGCCTGTGCGGAGGGAATCAGAACAGTGTACAAGTTGTCTCAATATGCAGCCGTTTCCAGCTCTATTCAAAAGCAGGGGTTGAGCCAGGCACAATGGCTCAAGCCTGTAATCCCAGGACTTTGGGAGGCCAAGGTGAGGGAATTGCCTGAGCACACGGGTTCAAGGACAGCCCGGGCAGCCTGGTGAGACCTCATCTCTATAATGAATCAAAAAATTAGGCACGTGTGGTAGCATGCACCTGTAGTTCCGGCTGCTTGGAAGGCTGAGGCAGTAGGATCAGGATTGCTGGAGCCCAGCAGGTCGACACTGGGTGGCTGCGAGCGTGCCACTGCACTCCAGCCTGGGCAACGGAGTAGGACTCCAATTCAAAAAAAAACACAGAGGTTGGGGACCTGATGGTTGGGGGCTCCACATACATAACAAATTTCATTCCAGTGTCTCACCTCATCACAATTAAAAACAAGCCAGCGCAAGGAAGGGCAAGGAAGGGACTGACAAAAAATATGTTGCACAAGAAATAGTTGTTCCCCAAAGTAAAAGAAAAAGGAGAAAAAGAGATTACCCGTAGTGAAAGGAAAACCTGATGTCCAAGAGTTTGGCCATTTCATGACTTGGTGTTTCTTCTACCACCTCCACAAGCTTTCTGTCAGGGGAAATCTGGAAATATTTTGATTTACTTGGTGTAGGTGTGAGCCATCCCACCTCCGTAAATCACCCATCAGGATGAGCCAGAAGTCCAGCGGGAAAGAACTGAGAATTCCAGATTGGAGGGAGTTTGCTGTAGACGTTCTTGGACAATCATGAAAATGAAAGGAAGAAAGTTAGAAAAACAGAGGTCACTAACCTGTCAGATGATGGAGGTCTTCATGACTAGTCTCTGGGCTGGCTCACCACAAAGATGATAGTGGCAGTCTTGAGAAAGATCACCTCCATGAGAGAGAAACAGCATTACCCAGTTAGGTCCAGTGTGCTTCTGCGAATGACTTCTTGGGGAGTTGGAAGTGTCTTCCCAAGAAGTGGAATCCTCACCTCATACTTGGGGCCAGGCTTTTGACTCTGTCACAGCAAAGAATTCAAGGACAAATCACAGAAAGTAAAAGAAGGACCTTTGATTTGAAATGAAAGAGCACATCTGAGAAAGGGGAGTGAGGGTGATCTCAAGAGAGACACATTTGAGGGTAGGGAGTGCTGGCTTTTATCTAGGTTTTTGTTTTAGTTTCATATCCTACAAACCTTAGGAAGTTTGTGTCAGTTTCAATCCACAGAAAGTTTTTGTCAGTTTCAATCCACAGAAAGTTTGTGTCAGTTTCATACTGGTTACAAATCACAGGAAGTTTTTAACCTCTGCTCAGCAATTCTCCATCCTTCTCCCTCATGCCAGAGCTAGCAAACCTGCCTCATTTAAAGTATTTTCCAGTATAGAAATAGTAATAAGGGTTACTGAGGTCAAGACACCCGCCATGGGCTAGACACTACCTAAATAATCTCATTTATGTTTGTATTAGAACCTAAAGGTGTAGATGTTATTGTACCCATTTCCTATATGAGAAAACCAAGTCAAAGAAAAGTTAATTGGGCACATAAGAAGGTTTAAACTGAGTTCTACTTGTCTTCAAAATTGACTTTTCATTAAACCATGACAACTGTACACCTTTCAGTAAGGAACAGATTGTCTTTAGCTTTCAAATATAGGGCTCACATACATATACCTTCTATTTAACCACAAACACTTGGTGAGAAAGCTGCTTCTCATTCTCTTTTAATATATAGAACAGTAGGAGATGAATTTTGACTGCCTGTCTGAAGACACGAGAGTACCTGCCTTGGACTCAAAACATCTGAGACTACATCCTAACTCTGTGAGCTTAGAAATCTACTTATACTTTCTAAGCCTGTTTCTCCATATGCAAAAGGGACTGCAAAAGTGTCTATTTCACAGGGTTGTTGAGAGTTAAATGATGGTATTACATGAGCAAGCAATATGCTTGCAGTGATGCTTGGCACAAGCCAAGCAGGCAAAGAAACAGTAGTTCTTGTTTTAATAATATATCATGTTAGTGTCCATCATAGTTGCATGAGAAGCCCTATTTAAGTTTAGCTTACACATCATGGACTCTTGAGAATGTTCCTTTCACAATAGGACTCAAGATTCAAATACCACATGTTCTCACTTATAAGTGAGAGCTAAACACTGTGTATGAATGGAAATAAAGATGAGAACAACAGACAAAGGGGATTCCTAAAGAGAGGAGGGAGGGAAAGAAGGTCAGGGTTGAAAAGCTACCTATTGGGTACCATGCTTACTATTTGGGTAACAGTTTCAGTAGAAGTCCAAACCTCAGCATCACACAATATACCCATGTAACAAACTTGCACATGTACTCCCTGAACTTAAACAAAATAAAAAGAGAAAATTCAAAGGAAAAAAGAGAAAGCCTTGACTGGAAAATCTTTGGAATGGCAAATCTACATACTACTCTTATCTGATTTACATGAGAAAGTATTCTAAACATAGAACTGACATGAATTACCACAATAGACAATCAAGGCTCCTCACCCAATTTCTGTCATTGAGCCAGTTCCCAGGCCCCTTAAATGAAGGGAAGACAGTCTTCTTGATGAAGGATCTCCTTATGCAAATAAAAATCCTAAAACTAATCATTTAAACTTTCTTCCTAACCCTCCCCAAATGAACCTTCAGTCATTTACCAGGGTCACAGTAAAAAAGGGGGAAAAAAATTAGTATAAAAATTGTGACCTTGTGCTTCTGCTTGGGATTGAACTTGGTACTATTGTTCCAGACACATTGTCTCATCATACTTTCTGACACAAAGCAAGATGGAAGCTCTGTTGCGATCTTGATTTTATATTTGTAGTGATAACTTTTGCAGAAAGCCCTACTGGCAAGTCATCTTGTGTGAAATCCTTTGGTTAGGTAGAATTTTGTAACACTGGGCACTTGTATACAATCATGTTTCACAGGAGACTGATGTCTGTCAAAATCATTAACAATGCTATATTATTTTCCTGTTGCTACTGTAACAAATTGCCACAAACTTAGTGACTTAAAATGACACAAATTTGTTATCTTATAATTCTGCAGTCAGAAATCCAAAATGGGTTTCACGAGGCTAAACCTAAGGTATCATCAACAAGACTACATTACTTTTGAAGACTCAAAAGAAAAGACGGTTTCCTGCCTTTTCCAGTTTCTAGAGATCACTGCATTCCTTGCCTTTTTGAAAGAATCTATAAAGGTGTCTTCATAATCGCTCTAGTTGGTTGAAAAACTAACACATATCTTTATCCTCATGAAGTCAAACAGATTTAGTAGATTTTTTAATCTTGGAGTTTGGATGGGGGAAGGGGAAGTCTTGACCCTTTTTGTGTTGGTGTATTCCAATATATTACAGTATCTCAGCCAGTATCTGTTACAATCTGTTTTAGTCATTCTAGGTTTAGGATAATGCAATTGTAAAGTTGTGAATAATTTTATAGGTCATCTAAGTGAATCTGCTATCTAGGAGTATCCTCTACAAAGTGCTTCTCAAACTTTAATATGCACATGAATCACCTGGGGAGTATGTTAAAGTTGCAGATTTTGATTTAGTAGGTTGAGAATGTGGCCTGAGATCCTGTATTTCTTTCTTTTCTTTTCTTTTGTTTTTTTTTTTTTTTTAAGCAGGATTTATTGAGAGGACAGAAAAGCTTCCACAGTGGGAGGGGACCCGAGGGCGTTGCCCGATCCTGCATTTCTAATAAGCTTCCAGGATACTGGTGGTCCAGGGACCACACTTTGAATAGCAAGACTCTAAAGCATTCCTGACAGATATTGCAGCCTTGGGGATGATTCTATTATTGTCTCTTTGTATTCTGGTAATTTCACTTGTCATGTTCACAAATAAGTAGTTGTTGGACCAAAACAAAACTAAAGCATATCCCAAACTTGTCTGATTCTCAAAACTTGTAAACCAAAAGGATATTGCAATTGAAGGAAATTTTTAAAAATTGAAAATATGTGTAAAGTCTGAAGAGTCTTATATTGAGTATATAAATTGAAAACATATATGCACATATATATTTGTGTGTGTATATATAAACACACACGTGTGCATCTGTCTCTATATCGAGAGTCTACTTTCATATTAAACAATACAATTGTGAAAAACTCAAGTTATATAATATTTTATATTACTGATTCAACCTGAACATCTTTCTTTGCATTAATTTTTATTAGAAAATTAAAAATTGAAGAACGCAAATTTGAACTGTTCTATAAATACAAGCATGAGTCTAAATGTAATATTGCCAGCCCTTTTAAGTTAAGGAAACTGATAGCCAGTTTCAAACTTTGGTTGCATTGAATGGAGTTGAAGTGGACCATGCCGCTAATGCTAACTTTAAGGCTAGAGTCACTGATTTTAACATTCAAATCTAGCTACTGCACATACTTACCACCCTAATTCTTATTTAATATTTGTAAGTTATTACTTTGGAAAAAGCTAGCTATGCAAGGACGATTATAGTATATCAAAATCCATTGTAAGTGATTATTTTAATGACTCTGAACCAACAGGGACACATAGACATTCAGACAAAAAAACAACCTAATTATAATGACAGCGCCAAAATGAAGCTGTGACAGTTACAAAACCAATTTAAAAGTTTTTTGACAGCCACAGCTAAAAGCTTTGTTTGGACCTTTTAGTAATAACAGTTTACTTAAGACATAAATTCACAGCTAAGGAAAATAGAAAGAGAAAGTTGTGGCTTTTCTGTCATGCAGATGAAATGGAAATCAGTTGAAATGTTTTTAATAGAACATTATGTTGAAAAGAGTATAGAAAAGGAATAATAGTTATGGAATTTGACTCTCACAATGCAAGAAAGACTAAATAACAATAAAAATTCTAATGAGAAAAGAAACTTGCCAACCAATGTGCTTATCTCTGTTATGAAGGTCAGTAGTTCCTGCAAGTTAATTGATGTGCATAAAAACATGTTGATTGGCAGTTCTGGAATTTGATTTTGTATTACCTATAAAATAAAGGCAAAGGCAAATGGATATAAGAATGTATGCATAGCCATGGTGACGGGAAGCCTTACTAAAAACCTGCTCTCCCAGTGGCCCTGACATCTCTCAAATTTTCAAACTGTTATAACTTTTTGTTCATCTCTCATGATTTGGGACTTAGTCCAATATGCAGCATAATTAATTCTTTGACCTCAGTCAATTTGTTCCTCATTCCTGAACAACAACAAAACTTGATTCACAGAATCGCGTTTATTTTTACTTTAAACTTTTATAAAATATTTATTAGGTGCAATCACTGTTCTACACACTTTACAAATATTGACTCATTTAAAATTGGTAACAATTCTGTGGAGCAGATACCATATCTCCACTTTAACGATGAGAAAACGGAGACACAGAGAGGTTTAAGTAGTTTGCCTAGGGCCACAGTGCCCTAGTTTCAGCTCTAGGTAGTGCAGCCCAGAGCCTGTCTTTATTAATGAGGACTGAAGGATAAGTATGACCCCGTTAAACACGTACATATAGGCATAGCGACCGTGGCAGTGCTCAGAGGAGAATCTTTTTCTCTTACCCCATTTTCAGACTGTGCTTTCATTGGTCTGTTTTGGTTGCAAAGACTGAAGAATTCTCAGGTAAGATCAAACATTCAGGGCATGTCTCCCCAAGTAACAAGAAGAAATGAGACCTCAGGAAGGTGATGTGTTGGGATGCTAATCCCAAGGGATATAGCTCAGTGGTTTGTTGTTGGGTGCTCAGTTCCTTTTCATGAGTCAGCTTCTTTCTCCTCCTTCTGCTGTCCAGGGCCTTCAGCCTCTACTCTCTCGGTTTAGATATTCATTACCCCACAGTGGGTAATGTGTCCCAGAATGAATTTAAATAGTTTTGTGTTCAGAGCCTGGTTTTGCTGTTTACCTGCTGTATGACTTGGACAAGTGACTTAGTCTCTCTGAACTCTGTGAAATGTAGGCAGTATATCTCACCATGTAGTGGAGATTTAAAAAGATAAAATAAATACACACATACAATATGAACTGGAACACACTAAGCATTCAATACATGGTAGCCATTTCAATCATACTCATTATTTTTAATGTCTAATTATCTCCATATCAACGTAGGCAGCAGACTTGCACTAGATAGACTTGGATTTAAATATTGGGTCCATCTTCAATACTTGTGTGACAATGGGAAAAATTATTTAGTGTCTTTGAGCCTCGGTGTTCCTAACTGTAAAATTGGAATAATGTCCTAGAGCTGCTATGAATTAATTTATGTAAAGCACCTAGACAACTCCAGACACATAGTAAATACAAAATATACATCAGTTATTTGTAGTTGTAGTATGGTTTTCAACAAATATTTATGGAAATAGTAAGTTTTTTTTAAAAAGCCCTTAGATTACTCCCAACTTTTCAGTATCATTATAATTTCTAAAATGTTTTTATCCATAGTATTTTTCTCTCTTAACACAGAATAAAGCAATACTTGTTGTCTTAGCAGCTTTCTTTTATAATTTTTATTTTTAAAATGTGGGGTACAATTCAGGATTAAGTATACAAATAGTCACTGTACAGGTAAGGTTTGGGCCTCACTTTGCTCCCCACTTCACCCTGTTTGAGATCAGGCACCCTTATTGATGAGGTGTGCCCCGCCCCCCCATTGCCTGGCAGTTTTCCACTACTGTCAATTCCTTCCTTACAGTATTATGATAATTGTTCAGGGTCCACTTATGAGTGAGAACATGTGGTACTCAGTTCTTTGTGTCTGTGATAAATCACTGAGTATTACAGACTCTAAATACATCCAAGTTACTGTGAAGTTCATAATTTTGTCCTTCTTTATGACTGTGTAATATTCCATCATGTATATGTACCACAAGCTTTTTATCCAGTCCAGTTGTGATGGGCAGCATGATTGGTTCCATGTTTTTGCTATTGTAAATAATGCTGCAATAAACATGCCTGTGCAGGTATCTTTTTCATTGATTTGAGTTCCTCCAGGTATATTTCCAGAATGGGGATTGCCGGGTCATATGAAGGTTGATTTTTATGCCTTTTAGGAATTGTCATACTGTTTTCTACAAAAGTTGTACTAGATTACAACCCCCACCAACAGCGTAGAAGTGTTTCCTCTTCTCTGCCTTCTCTCCAGCATCTGTTGTTTGTTGAGTTAGTGATAATGGCCATCCTGACTGGAGTTAGGTGATATCTCAGTGTGGTTTTAATTTGCATTTCTTTGATAATTAGTGAACCTGAGCATTTTTTCATGTATCTGTTAACTTCTCATTTGTCTTCTTTTTAGAAGTGTCTATTCATATCTTTTGTCCACTTTTGAATAGGGCTATTTGTTTTTTCTTTTCAGAATGTTTGAGTTGCCTGTAGATCCTAGATGTCAGGCCTTTGTCAGATATACAGCTGGCAAATATTTTTCCCCATTCTGTGGGCTGTCTCCCTGTTCTCTTGATGGTTTCTTTTGCTTTGCAGAAGCTTTTCAGTTTGATGAAGTCCCATTTGTCTATCTTTTATCTTATGGCATGGACATTTGGGGTTTTGATCAGGAATTGGTTGCCAGTTCCAATTTCCATAAGGGTGTCTCCTGCATTTTCTTAGGTCCTTATAGTTTGAGATTTTATGTTTAGGCCTTTGATCCACTTAGAGTTAATTTTTTTGTATAGTGATAGGTAGGAGTCTTGTTTTAATCTCCTGCTTGTGATCAGTCAGTTTTCCCTGCACCATTTGCTGAATAAATTCTCCACTCCGCAGTGGTTGTTAGTGGAGGCCTTTCTTTGCTGATGATATGATTCTATACCTTGAAAATCCAAGATCATCTCTCAAAAATCTTCTTGCACTGATAAATGACTTTGTCAAGGTCTCAAAGTACAAAATCAACACACGAAAGACAGTTGTGTTCTTATACACCAACAACAAACAGGCAGAGAACCAAATAAAAAGTATAATCTCATTCACAATAGCAAATAAAATGAAATACCTCAGCACCTTCCTAACCAGATAAGTGAAAGAACTTTACAATGAAAACTACAAAACACTGCTCAAAGAAATCAAAGATGACACAAACAAATGGAAATATATTCCATGCTCATGGATTATAAGAATCAACATTGTTAAGATGTCCATTCTACCCAAGGCTATCTACAGATTTAGCACAATGCCCAGTAAATTACCAGCATCATTCTTCTCAGACCTGGAAATGACAATACAGAAATCCATATGGAAACATAAATGACGACGTATAGCCAAAGCAATCCTTAGCAAAAGAAACAAAGTGGGAGCCATCACACCTCCAAACTTTAAACTTTATTATAAGACTACAATCATCAAAATAACTTGTAATGGTACAAGAACAGGCATATAGACCAATGGAACAGCATAGAGATTCCAGAAGCAAATGTCTTAGCAGCTTTTTAAAAATCATTTCTCCATAATCAGGATTAAAGTTAAAAACTAATCAACCAATGAAAACTAAGATGCACATTCTATACAAATTAAATGAAATATATTTTCAATTTTTAATAAGAGGTCTCTGAAACTATCTTCTAGTCAGCTTTTAGCCTCCTGAAAGAGTCCTCCGTTCACATTATTCAACAGTAATCTTTCAAGCCCTGTACAAGGCCTGACAATTAAGTTTGCAAGCTTGCCACTGTGCACTTATGTTGGCAGCACTGTATAAACAACTTAATAACGTTTTATAAGCTTTGTATATCAAGGGTGTCACAGCTGTGTTCATGTCGATGTGTGGCAGTGTCTTGCTGAGTGACATTCATTATTGTTGTTGCATGTTTTGTGTGCCACCATGAGAATGTTGGAGCTTGAATTAGGGCAATGAACAAACATTACATTTCTTGTTAAACTGGACAAGTATGGAAGTGAAATCAGGGACATGTTAGTCCAAGTTTATGGTGCTAATGCCAGAAGAAAATGGCAGCATACATGTGGATTAAATGTTTTTCTGAGGGGAGAGAAAGCATTACTGGTGAAGAGAGGTCAGGATGGCCAGTAAAGAGCAGAACTGATGAAAACTTCGCAAAAATTTGTCAAGCCATGCATCAAAATTGTTGACTGACTGTAAGAAGTATCGCAGGCCAAATAAACATTGATAGAGCAACAGGAAAATCTTAACTGAAAATCTTGGCATGAGAAATGTATGTGCAAAAATAGTCCTAAAGGAGCTCTTGCATCATGACAGTGCACCAGCTCATACAGCACTGTCTGTGAGGGAGTTTTCAGTGAGCAAAGAAATAACGTTAGTGGAAAACCCTCTGTGCCCTCTGATCTTATTCTGAAGATAAAAGAAAAGACCTTATTCTGAAGATAAAAGAAATATTGAAAAAAAGAAAATATTTGATGACATACAAGACATTAAGGGTAATATGATAACAGCTCTGAGGGCCATTCCAGAAAAAGAGTTCCAAAATTGCTTTGACATGTGGACTAGGGACTGGCATCAGTGCATAGCTTCCCAAGGGGAGTACTTCAAAGGTGACCATACTGATACCCAGCAGTGATGTATGTAGCACTTTTCCTAGGATGAGTTCACAAACTGAATTGTCAGATGTTGTATATTGCATAGCAGCATATCACACAGGTGTTGCCAGCAAAAGTCTAAGCACATTGATTACATTTAATCATGAGGTTCATTTCTTTATTGAGACTTTCTCTCTTTTGCCTCCTCAGAAAATGATGCGGTCATCAGTTTTCCACATGTTTATCCTGAGCATGGTGACCGTGGATGTAATTGTTGCTGCTAGCAACTACTACAAAGGAGAAAACTTCAGAAGGCAGTATGATGAGTTCTATCTAGCGGAGGTAAGCAGCCGGCTGGAGTGCAGATCCGTTTTCAAGGTAGAAGTGAACCTCGAATCGTGCTTTTTATAGATGTGAAAATTAATTTCAGTTTGTTAATTACTTGACTTCCACCGAAGCTGATTCATTGTCTGCTTCTTAAGTGTTTCCTCTGGTCACAGTGTTGCCTGACTCATTTCCTGTCTCCATGGGCCTGAGTAATCTTTCTCACAGTTTGTCACGTTGCCAAGGTAACTCTTTTTCCCTGGGTCTTGGTCTTGTGATCTTGCTGTTTTTCTATCCACCTTTATCTTCTCTCCCATTATCATGTTGCATTAGTTTGTTTTCTCCTAAGTGAAAGCAAGAACAGATTTTGAAGATTAAAAATAAGCAAGTGCACTCAACAATACCTAGAAGGGAACTAGAGGGAAATGTAATGACATAATATAATAATTACTGCACTAAAAACAGGTGTTAAAACCTATACTAAAGTGACCAAATCAGTAGCAGGTAGGCTTAGTGGTTAAATAAACATCTCTCCAGCATTCTACATGCCATATTAGAATTTTGGAATAGGACTTCTTCTTATTGATTAGCACTGTTAATATTTGACTATTAAATATTTTTAATGGCCTCTAGAGAACATTGCTTGTTTGGTTTTCTTCAGGGTAAAAAGACAACCTAAACTATAGAATTAAATGGTTACACATTTATGAAAAATATTTATTGACATATAGAAACCCATTCTTTATGTAGATGAGATATACATATATAGTTGTGTTGCACTTCTATAAATCCAATATATTAAAAAATAAATTCAAAAGACAGAAAAAATACAATATGACTATTTTTATTACAAAAGCATTCTTACATAAAAAAAATCAATTTGCCGTACAGTTGAGTTCTCTTAGATACCTAAATTTCTCCCAGTGAATTTAAAATGGATTTGGTTAATAAAAATTTAGTTCACCCACACACAAACTTTTCTGAAAAAGAATCGACTGCATACATCTATTGGATATAAGCATTTATGTGGATATCAAGTAACTTTTAAGTGGACACTTCTGAATTCCCCTCTTTGTGGAGGCATGTTTCCTATAACAAAATATCATTAATACTAAACTCTTACTAGAGTACAGTCTCTTGTGATGCAACATTTGCCAAATAGCTACCTGGTATATGGAGCTTACAGTCTAACAATAAAAAGTAGTAGATGATAAGATTTTTATGCTATGGAGAACTAATGACAGAGGCTCATGAAGAAATTATATCCAGCTCAATTCTTGAAAAATAGGCATAATTTTACTGAAAATTCAGCACTCAAAGAATGTATTGTTACTAATAGCAGAGAGAAATCTGGGCCAATAATAATATTTGTAAATAGTAAATTTCTAACTTGGGCTTAGGGCATTAAAGGAATCCCCATAGGGTGATTTCTGTTTTTCCTGTGCAGTAGGAAGCAAGATCTATATCCAATTTGATAGACAGTGGGACAGTGAAGCGAGAAGCTGGAGTAAAAAAAAGGAGAGGGAGAAAGTGCTGTGGAATAAGCAAAAATTTAATTAAAGATACATGTCATGCCTTCTTTAAGCCTTCACCCCCCTCTAATTTTGGAGAGAGGGATCCATTCTCTGTCTCTCTCTCTCTCTCTCTCTCTCTCATCTACTTTCTGAACAAACTTTCTTTTCTAATCTAAAAAAAAAAGATATGCCAACAGTAAAGAGCTAGCTGAATTTCAAGACGACAGATTTACAGCGATACCAATTTAGATAGACAGGTGACTCTTCAGGCCTGCGTAAGAGGGGAGAGAAGGCAACATTTTAATCAGTCCAGCTTTAGGATGATTTTTGGGCTGGTGGAACTGAGAGACCAGAGGATAAAAGAATATGGGTGACTGGCAGAGGAGTTGAAATGGTGACCCTGTGGTCTACATTGGATAAAGATGTCACAATAAGAGGAGAATGAAAAAGCAAAGGGAAGGACCAAAGATTTCCATATGGACCAAGAATAGGTATGTATGGTAGAAGTGATAGACTCAGGGAGCTGGAAGAAGCATGATCAGTGACTGGGATTCAGGATTTTATGATTCCAAAGTAATTCTGAGGAGTGAAACACAAACTCCAGGGTGGCATATGGATGTGAGTGACCTAAACATATCAATGGAGTCAAAAGAGGACTGTGAAAGCTAAGGTATTGACTGCATCTTCGTGTGGACATTGAAGTCGTTCAGAGTGAGGCCAATTCTTGGAGAGAAGAGTGGAGTCGGGAAACAAAGTCAAGAGAGATGTGAGAATGACTGATGGTATAGAAGGCAGCCACAGGGAGAGTAGATAAGATAATGTTTTAACCTTATGGAATACATCTCAAAGAAGTATCCAGGAGTGATGGACGGGGCATCCTTTCCCCATCGACATATTATACTGCATGGAACGTCCGAGCATGAGCTTCCTTTTCTAGAAAGGACTGTGGTGGGGGGATCTCATGCGTTTGGAAGAGAATCAGTCAAGGTGCAGATAGGAAGCAGATTCTGTAAATGGAGACTGAGAATTTAGAGGAAATTGTCTAACCTAGGAATAACTCAAAGGTTAGTTAAAGACCTTGAGTAAAGAGAGATAGGAAGATAGGTGAGATGGAAGAATTATAAAGGAGGATTAAAATCAGAGACTTAAGGGCAGATGAAGAAAAAAGTCAGGAAATATAAACAGAGTGATCACAGACAATTGGGGTCATTCTAATTTCTTTGGGAGGAGTAATCTGTATCTGCTCCTAAGGGAGGTTAGTTGCTTTTGTAATCCAACCCAGGGTGGGCACGTGATTGTATTAAATTAATCCTCTGAGTGTAAAACAAGGAATAGACCATCAACACAGGGAAGAGAAAGGAATGGAATTCTTTAGTAAATTGTAACTTATTTTGTCACATACAAAATTAACCTCTTTCCTAATGTGTTTATGTATGTTAGATGATGTGTCATCATGCTGTAAGAAATTCTAACAAAATATCAAATAATTGAACAGTGTGGAGTTCACTAATTACTTTTTAAATGCATTGGTAGAATCCAGGGGTAACTGATAAATTTTTGTCACTTTTCTTTTGTTCTGTATAATTTTGAAAACAACCTCAGTAACAGAAAGACAGAATTGTAAGTAGAATTTATATATACTATGTGTCCAATAATTGTCCCCTTCCCAAACCTGTGAACACAAACTTGATTGATTGTAATAAACTGGGTAGTGGGACAAGTGCTGGAGAGTTAATATACAGCACAGTGATATATATTTTATTTATTTATTTGTTTGTTTGTTTGTTTTGAGTTGGAGTCTTATTCTGTCACCTAGGCTGGAGTGCTGTGGCACACTCAACAGCCAACCTAGCATCGACCTGCTGGGCTCCCGTGATCCTTCCATCTCAGCGTTCCAAGTAGCTACAACTACCACACCTGGCTATTATTATTATTATTATTATTATTATTAATTGCAGAGATGAGGTCTCGCCAAGTTGCCCGGGCTGGTCTCGAACCTGTGGGCTCAGGATATCCACTCGCCTCGACCTCCCAATGTGCTGGGATTACAGGCTGAGCCACCAAGTCCAGCCATGATATATGTTTTAAGTATAAGTTTTATAATTAAAATTTTCTCCGAGGGTAGATCTTGTACTTACCACATCAAATAATAATAATATAAGGCACAGGAGGGAACTTTGTGAAGTGATACAATTGTCTATGACATTGGTGATAATGGTTTCACAGGTGTACACTACTTCTCAGTCTCATCAAGTTGATACATTATATGAATACAGTTTTTTACATGTCAATCATATATCAATAAAGCAGTAAAAAATAAATAAATGACAATGAACTAACTCTTTGAAATCTTGAAAACAGACAAATAAATTAGATATTGGTGATTTGGTTTACTTAAACAACAAGATAGACCCCATTAGTTAATTCTTGGACATTTAAACATTCAGAATTTGTTCCACTCTATGGATAGGTCTTGGGTCTTTCAGTTTCCCAAGGTATGTTTGGTTTTTATTCAAATTACATTGTCATTTCTCTTTGTATTAGAAACTTATACATGAGCCAAAGTTACTTGTTTCAAATTAGTATGGATAAGTCACTTTAACTGAAGTTGCTTTTTAATAAAAACTATGTTTTCATGGAGTTTATAAAGATGACTTGAGTTTAAGCTCAGCAAACTTTTCCTTGAAGAGCCAGATAATAAACATTTTAGTCTTTGTGGACTATCCACTCTCTGCCTCAATTATTCAATCCTGCCATTGTTGTATAAAAGTGAATATGGTCTCAGAATAGTTGTTTTTCAGTAAAACTTTATTTATAGGAGTAAATGATGAACAGGAACCTGTTTTAAGATATGTAAACAAGCCGGACTCGGTGGCTCAGCCTGTAATTCCGCACCTTTGGGAGGCTGAGGTGAGTTGATTGCCTGAGCCCGCAGGTTCGAGACCCGCCTGGGCAGCAAGACCTCATCTCTACAATAAATTTAAAAAAATCGGCTGGACTTGGTAGTGCATGCCTGTAATTCTGGCTACTTGGAAGGCTGAGGCGGAAGGATCGCCGGAGCCCAGCAGGTCGAGGCTGTGGTGGCCGGGAGCGGCCACTGCACTCCAGTCTGGGCAACAGAGTGAGACTCCAACTCAAAAAAAAAAGATATGTAAACAGAGAACATGTCATCTAGCATTCTTATATGCTAAATTTAAATATATTAATGTCAACAACATTAATAGCTACTATTTTGGGTGGGCTTATTATGTGCCAAATAAAAGAATTCATTGTCTCATTTAATGCTCAAAACAGTCATCATAACAGCAATTGAAGTTTATAGAATATAATTAAACTTTCGAAAGTTTAATTTTAAAATAGATCACAACAGGTCATGGGCTTTTAAAGAAGTAATTTCTTTAGATTCTACATATTCCAGAAAAATTATTTATAAAATCTAAAATAAACCACTCTACCCACTAGGAGTCAACTCACAGTCTAAAAAATACCATTTAAGAATAAATTAAGCTGCTTAGCTTAGCTTCTGTTGTGAAACTGGGGAGTTGTTTTGTTACTTTGGATTAATTAATCTAAATTTAAAATGAGTTAAGAAACAGGAAAAACTTTTTTTTCTAGTCTGTGTATAAATATAAAATGGTAAAGATTTATTTTCATTTTTCATTTTCATCTAAGAAAATATATTATTACTGCACTTTAAAAGATTTTCATAGTGAACATAATTACATTTTAAAGTATATATTCTTGTATTCTTAATAATAAATTGTAAACAATATTTTTCTTATTGTTATTTATATAAAAATATATAAATGTATGTCTGTATCTCTTAGACTATACCTACAACAAAATTTAGCAGCACAGTGCCTTGTTATGCACAGGAGATTGACCATTTTAACAAAGTTCCTTTTTTAAGAAACCTCAGACTGATGGGACAGATACAGCAAGGAAGCAAGCATTCCTAACAAAGAGGCCAACTGTTTTATTGCACAAACTTAGTTCTATCTGTCATCCTAGCATGATAAACAGAATGTACCTCCCCAGATACATTCTCTGGTATCCTCTGGACCTACCTGAATAGGGTCCTCTTCCAGCTTCTGGTGTTAGATTTTAATGAGCATTGTCATATTTACTAATTAAGTCAGAAGTGAGAGAGAAGAAAGACTCTATGTTATATACCCCATAGTAAATTAACTAAAAGTATCCTTCCTCTCAAGTCTTTCGCCTCCTTCGCAGCCCATTCCCATTTCTCCCCCACTTGTCATGCAGTCAGACAGGCTCTCCTCTCCCCACTCATGCACAGCAATTCCACTCCATCCCCAGACTTGCATTCCCCACTTGCTCTTTGCTCAGCAACACTAAAGATCCTGCTTGTGAGAAGATCCAAAGTCCTTAGAATATAGTCATTATCCACTGTTATTTAAGCCATCTTAGTACCCCACACCAAGTATTTCTTCTAATACATTCAGAATCTTCCTGCAGAGATTTCACATGATATACAATTCTTCATCTCATTCCAATAATAAAGACAGAGAGAGCAAGAAGAAGAAGGACCTAGACCCTTTTTACATGCCAGTTGTGCTTGATGGGAAATAAGAAAAAAGACTTCGCCATAAGATTTGTAACTCCAGGGACCTCTTTCTACTTTTATGTGCTGTAGTTTTGTGAGAATGTTAAGAGAGTACCTGGTGTAATCCTGGATGACACTTATACCAACAGTTCCCACGTTTGTCTCAATACATCATATCTGTATGAGCAGTTTTAGTTATCAAATTCATATTTCCAATAATTCTAAAAATCATTCTCTATTATAGTAGAGAACTAAAATATTTATTAAATTGTCTTTTTCGAAATGAGTCATAATCTGCCAAGACACTACTTCTTTGAGAGAATTAATGTTGTTTCTAAAAGGGATTATTGGTCAAGCAAAAAGGTACTAAGACTAAATTAAACTTACATTAATAAGTTTGGGGCAGAATTAGACTTATTCATGTCAGATCCTAGGTTGTTAAAGGCAGCATTAACCTTCTGTATTAATATGGTTAGTTTGCCCGACTATTTTTCTGTAGTTCTTTATTTTTCCTTTTAATTGAAATTTCCATCCTTTGGAAATCTGACTTTTTAAAAAACTTTCTTCTTAATTACCAAGTATTTCATAAATTCAACACACAGAAAAAATGGTATAACCAACCTGTTCACCACCCAGCTCCTTAAAAAAATTTAATAGTTTTTCATGTTTGGTTCAAGTTTTTCCTTCAGAAATAAGGCATTGTAGAGAGAAGCTCCCTGGGTACCACTTCTTTATCTGCCTAACCTACAGAGAACCATATCATCATTCCAAAGCACGTCTTATAATAGTTAAATTACCAATATGCAACTTGTTTCTGTCCTTCACTTATCATTATATTTGGGAGACAGACTCATGTTGATATATTTAGCATTCATTTAGTTGTTCTGCACATAATGGCAATGGACATTGCAATTGCTTCCAGCCTTTTGCTGTTGAAAACAATGCTTCAGTAAACATTCTTATTTGAGTTTGTATGCCACATTTGGGAGAGTATTTTTCTAGACCATATACCTAGACTTAAAATTGCTCGATTTTAGTATTTGATCAACTTTGCTAGATATTGCTAAATTGCACTTCAAAATGCTTGTATCAATTTACATTCCTACCAGGATACATAAGCAGCTCTACTTCATGCTAATTATTTTTATGTTAAGAATGTTTAATTTTCTTTCAGTCCGATATAAATAATCATAATACACATTTTCTTGATTACCATAGAGGTTTGACTTTGTTTGTTATTTTGTTGTTGTTGTTTGTTTGCTTGCATATTCTGTCTGTCCTGGGTTTCCTTTTCTATGAATTTACCTGTTCAATCTGGTCCCTAACTATTTTTTCAGTTATCTGGTGATATGCAGTACAGACCGTCTAGCCTTCAGCTTGTCTTTTAACTTTCTTCTGCTGTCTTTTATTTAATAGAAGTTATTAATTTAAATATTATAAGATTTAGTAATCTTTAAATTTGGTTAATGCTTTCTGAGTCTTATCTACACCAGCATCATTAAAAACATTCTCCTATATTAAAGTCTAAAAATTTTGAAGTTGCACTATTTCCTTTTTCAGTCTCCAATACATTTGGAATGAGATAGTCAAATTTTTCCTCATATGTAAATAATTGTCCTAAGATTTGTTGGAAAATCATACGTCAGTCCTACACTTGGGCATGATTCTGTTTCTGGACACCTCCGTCTGTGTCTATATGTTTAAGTCTTAGATGATAAGATATTGTCATAAGTGCTATCCTTTATTATAAACCTTGATATCTATTAGGCCAAGGCCACTCATATTGGTATTCTTCAGATTTGTTTTATCTGTTCTTGGCTTTTCTATTCTTGCTCCACATTACAAAAATTTAATCAGTTTTACTAATGAGATTTAATTGATGCTAAAAACATCTTTATTCAGTTATTCAGGTATTTAATGTTTTTCAATAATCCTCTATAATTTCATCAAAAGTTATTATGTGTCTTTGTTAAATTTATGCCCAGGTATCCTATGATTTCTTTTATGAGTGAAATACTTTTAATCAAATTTTTATGATTATTTTTAATGTAGGAATTATATTGATTTTTTAATATGTTGACTTTATTCAACTGTGCTATAATTTCTTGTTTGTAATTATTTGTCTATAGATTTGCTTAGAATTTCTAATCACATCATCTGAATTTAAGGTTTTGTTTCTTCTTTTCTAACTATTACACCTCTGATTTTTTTTTTTTTTAAATCCTGGTTAGAATTTGTAGTATGATGTTGAAGAGAATCAGTGAGAGTGAACATTCTGGGGTTGTTTTTATCTTTTGACATGAATGCTTATCATTTCACCATTACTGTTGCCTTTAAGTTTTTACAGATGTCTTTTATCATGTTAATAAAGTCCTAATAATTTTAGATTTCTAAGAACTTTTCTCGTGATGAGTTGCTTTTATCCAATGTTCTTCTACATGTATTGAGTTGATTATATAAATTTTCTTTCATTTCTTAGTGCAATGTATTAGAATAATAGATATTCTGATGCTGAACTATTTTAGATTCCTGGTACACTTGATTTTGTAACATTATTTTTAATACACAAATCCAATGTGCTGCCATGGTCGTTAAGATTTTTTAATCTCTATTCATAAGGGAGGTTGTTCTATTATTTTCTTTTCTTTTACATTGCGAGTCTGATTTTGTGAGGGAAGTTATAATTCCTAAAATGAAATAGGTATACTTTCTTTTTTTTCTCTTCTATCAAAGGGTCTGAATAAAGGCCTTCTGAAATACCATCTGGTCCTGTGTTTGTGGAGGGATCCTTAGAGGAATGAAGAGGGAAGACAGATTTTGATTAATGATTTATTTTATGGTTTAATGTTTATGGTTTATCAACTTTATAGTTTATTGCTTGCTATTTATAGCATTATTAATTTAACTAATGCTTCACATTCATTTATGTAGTATTCTCTTAAGATTTTTATAATTTCTACCGCATCTGAAGATGTCATTCTTTCTGCTGCCAATATTGGTTATTTATACTTTTCTTTTTTTTCAATCTTCTTTTTTTTTTTTTTTTTTTTTTAGTTGGAGTCTCACTCCATTGCCCAGGCTGGAGTGCAGTGTCACGCTCATGGCCACCCCAGTATCAACCAACTGTGCTTCAGTGATTCTTACACCTCAGCCTTCCAAGTAGCCAGAGCTACAGGCCCGTGCTACCATGCCCGGCTAATTTATTTTTTATTTATTGTAGAGACGAGGTCACGCCAAGTTACTCAGGCGGGTCTCGAACCTGCAGGCTCAGGCCATCCATTCACCTCAGCCTCCCAAAGTGCTGGGCTTACAGGTTGAGCCAACAAGCCCGGGCTAATTTTCTTTTCTATAGAAGGGAATGGCTTCTGATGCTACCTACCAGGAGTTAGGCCAAAACTTCACTAGTCAGGGCACAGTCCTGTACAAGATTGCAGTCACTTAAGACACCACCTGCAAGTTCAGGGCTTTCCAGGGCCTTCCTTATAAATGACCAACAGGCTAAAAATTCTGAAGTTTCCACTAGATTTCTCAAGTTGGAATTTTGCTAAAATGACTCATAGAACTCAGGAAAGTGCTATATAATTGCATTTTATTATAGTAAAAAAGGATACAAATCAGAGCCAACCAAAAGAAGGGATGCATAACATGAGTTCTGAGAAGGTCCCAAATGTGAAACTTCTGGTGTCCTCTCCCCACGTAGTCAGGACAGATTACTCTCTCAGTACACTAGTGTGTCACAGTAGAGAGTATTAACCAGGAAACCTCACCTGGGCTTTGTGTTTTTATTAGGATTTCATTATGTAGGCATGATTGATTTAATCACTGGCCATGGGCACATCATTGGAGTTTCTAACATGGCCAATGCCCATGAATCATCTCATGATCATAAACTACCATAGTCACTCTGAATAACAAAGACATATCTATCACTTGGCAAATTCTAAGGATGTAGAGGTCACCTCCCAGGAACCTAGGGCAAAAGCCAGTCAAATTCTTTATTTTTTTGTTCAAAGAATCTGCTTTAGTTTGGTTGACATTAACAATCTGTAATCCACCTGAAATGACTTGAAATGATATGTTCCCAATGTTTTGAATTATTGATTCTTTTTATTTCTTTGTTATTTGTAATTTGTCCTCCCACCTTTATTATTTCTCCTCTTCAGTTATCTCTTTCGTCATCTTAAAAGAACTTCTTTGAAAGTTGTTTGGCAAAATTAATTTTAGCTAGAGTGATTCATATTCTGAATTTTAAAATCACGTTGTCTTGCTCATTAGGTTTTGTTGTACCTTTTAAAGTGTTAGCACGCTGCCTCATTTTGCTTGGGAAGTTTTGTTATTTCTCCCTCTCCCTCTGTGATCACCTCTACTTTCTGAGTGATATTGTGGTTGCCTTTACCTTCATCCAGAACCAGGTTGTTAAATGTCATTTGGAGGCTGCTGGCCTCTTGATATTGAAGAGGTCACATATCTTGTCATCAGTCCCTCAGAGAGCGTGGTCTGATCCTTCAGATAAGCTAATTGCTTATTTGTTGTCCTGCCTCTGAGGTCTGCAGCTTCCTGTAATGATGTCACAGGACCAGGTAGTAGGTCTTAATGTTCTTTCCTTAGCTGGGAAAACCCATCAGAGTTCCTATCTTTATTTTTTTCTGAAATTTTAGTTTTATTTTCCTAAATTAGAATCCTTTCTTGGAAAGACAAAATCAAAGCAACTGGTCAGAAGAGATTAGGATGGAATCATAGGTACCCTAAAACAACACTTGCTTAACTATTAATCAAAATGGCAATAAAACATTTCAAAATAATCATAGAGGAAGTTAACATGGTTACAAGAAAACTTAGTTCTTTCATCGTTATTCTTTGTTTCTGTCTTTGGAGAGAGATATATATATACCCGCCTGGGTAACTTGGCGTGACCTTGTCTCTACAATAAATTAAAAATATATATATATTATATATATATATATATATATATATATATATATATATATATATATATAAAATAAAGACCATGATAAATATAATAAATGCAGATTAAATTATTCTTGTGTTATATAAAATCTCTGCTATAGGCAGATTATATAGAAGGTCAGTATATTCTTTTATTATCCCTTGAGAAAATCTTAGAGATAAATCATTAAATTTGTTTTTTGCTTTATAAATAATTATAGATTCACAGGAGGTATAGATTCACAGGGGGTTGCAAAGAAATGGTACAGAAAAGGTCTGTGTACTCTTCTCCCATATACAAATCAACTCTAAATGGATCAAAGTACAGAGTCCCTGTGGTTAAGCTGTGAAAGTTCTTGTCTTTTCATTTAGCTGAGGTAGCTCAGTCTCCCTACCCAGTAGGAAATACTTTGGTCCAACATTCTCTGCTTCTTGACTCAGCATGTGTCTGTTGCATTTTTGGTCAATAAAGAGGTTTACATTGTTTGGAACTCCACACTGTCTCTTTGGTTTCCTGTTTTGTCTATGACCAATGATGTGTTCGAAGTAGAAGGGCTTTCATAAAGTGTGAGCTCATTTTGTCATCTTACAGGAACTCATCTTCTCTAGAAAAGTAATTTCTTCATTCTTCTGAAGATATTTGGTTTTATATCTGTTAAAATGAAATGTAGTAAAAGAGCTATTTATTTTAGTTCCAAAATCCTGACACCCATGTTTGAGTTCATTAATCAAAAGAAATGACCAAATTAAGAAAGCAATCAATCTTGCTATAGCAGCCATCTTTGACGTTATTGTTGAGTTTAATTTCATTTTCTGGGAAACTTTAATTAAATAGGTTTCTTCTGACAATTACTTTTTTGCATGTTTCTAAAGGATGTGGAAAGTACTTTGTTAGGTAAAAATAGAATGCAATAATGACCGTCTGGAGTATTCAACAATCCATCTCAAAGTTTGCTGTTGAACTGTATAGAATATTGATGGTACAATATAAACTAAGAGTAGATTGTTTAAAGACAGCGCTAGACTAAAGCAAGTAATAATTTTTGGTGTTATTGAATCTGAATTTCATTTAAAAGGATGGGATCACCTGAACTGCGTTTCTTATAAATTTTGTCCTGTCATATTCTTTTTTGTGATAAATATGCATTCTCATGAATATCCATTATGTTTCTCTGAAATTATAAAATAGAGACTACAGTGCAAATCCTGGATAATATATTCCAAATATCTTTCCACATATGGGCAGTATCTCTACCATGTTACCTTCACATGCCTGCATGACACAATCAGCTCCTTTATAATTTGTCACCTATAAATGTTCATACATTATTCATTGAATTACAAAAGCAGAGTAATTTCCATTGTTCCATTGATATTAAGCATGTTATTTTCCATTCAGTTATTTTTCTCCTTAGCTTCAGAAATTTGGCAATCATCTTGTGGTTTTACCCACTAGTCTCACAAATCCAATTACAAGTGCTTTTGGAAAATAAGCATTTAAAATTGATTTCTCAAACTTTTCACTAAAAAAAACCCTACATCCTGAGATAAAAAAATAATACTGTTTTATTGAATAACTTATTTAATTTTTAAATCTGCATTTCATTATTGATCATTTTCTTGAGAACAAGAAAGTTTATTATTAGTATATATTAAATATGATATATATTATGACAAAATGAAAATTTTAGAAAATAAGTAATACAATATGATGTATAAAGAATTCTTAGAATCTTTGTTATGAAAATAATAGTTAAACTCTGCTGTGATGACATCAAACCAGGTATATTTTGGGGGCATGCACCCTTAATAGGGAGTAAAGCACCTCTAAAGAGGTGAAAATTGTTCTTTCTTGGGAGTTGGGGAGCAAAGAATTCTTACTTGTCTTATGTATAATGCAGAGATAGATATACGGTATATATAAGCAGAAATACAATTATCAAAGGTGTCAAAATTCCATATGAGGTGGTGGTCAGGAACAAAACTGCTAAGACTTCTAGGAAGAGAAGGTGATAAAAAAAATGGTAGGGTATGATGGAATATTACATAGCCATAAAGAAGGACAAAATTATGAACTTCACAACAACCTGGATGGACTTAGAATCTATAATACTGAGTGACCTATCACAGAAACAAATAACTGAGTATCACATATCCTCACTTATGAGCAGACCTTGAACAATTATCATAATACTATAAGAAAAGGATTGGCAGTAGTGGAAAACTGCCCTGAGGGGGCACACCTAATCAACAAGGCAACATGCATAATGAACATTTGTATACCTAATGCTGAATTGTACCCCACATCTTTAAAAATAGAAAAATAAAATAAAATAAAATGATTGGGTAACATTGCTTCAGGGAAATTATAAGAAGAAAGAAATATTTCTCTTCTTTTTTTATGCATCATTGCTAAGATTTTTAAAGTAACAAAATCAAAGCAATCAAAAGTTTATTATATTCTTACAAATCTTGTTCAAAGATAAGTCTTAACTTATAAGTACTCATCAATGGTGGGATGTACCACTAAAGTATGAAACAGAGGATGGGTCCCAGTAAGGCCTGCTTGGTATGGGGGTTGCAGACAGAGGGAGCCATGGCTATGGATGGTTGTCAAGCTAAGAGTGACAAGTAGAAGTCTATCCTTCATAGGCTGCCTGCTGACTGCCTGGGATTTGCAAAAAACCCCAAAACTGGACACTTGCTCCAGTGACTTTTGTGGGAGTTCTCTGGGTAATTAGATTCTCAGACAGCCCAGTCCCCTTCTCCCTTTTCTATGGCTAACAAAATGACCCTGGCAAGTTCCTGAAGACCGAAGTTCCTCCTTGTCCATCTCCATCAAGTTTGAGTTCAATGAAATAATCTGAAGCTGCCCATTGAGAAGTTGTTGCCAGTGCTTGCCTCCTCACTGCTTCTACTCCAGTCCTGAACTGTTATGTTCCTCTGAATTTAAATACTATACCAAGCCCCATAACCTCTTCTGAAATAACTAGTGATCATTTTAATTGATTTAATTTCCTAATCCCCTTCTTTAAGTCCTGACATACTTCTCCCGTTTAGCGGGATAGCCCATAGTTTCAAGTAAGTTAGACATATTTTCATTGACAAAGAGGGAGATTAGGTTTTTTTCATCCATTTCCTATAATCTCTTTACACTCCCTCCCCTCATTTTTAAAGTTAGGCTTATTTTTATGTATATTGTTTTTCCACAAAATGTTGTCATTTTGGAGCTAATACTGTTTTTCAGAGACCCAGATTGTTGACTTGTTAAAAAAAAATTATAAATTATGTTAAAAGCAAGGCATTTGGGCTGAGTGCAGTGGCTCTTGCTTGTAATATCAGCACTTTGGGAGGCAGAGGCAAGAAGATTATCTGAGCCCAGGGGTTCGAGGCCAGCTTGGGTATCTTAGTGAAACCTCATTTCAACAATAAGTAATAAAAAAAAAAAAATTAGCTGGCGCTGTGGCATGTGCCTGTGGTTCCAGTTACTTGGAAGGCTGAGGTGGAAGGATCATATGAGCCCTGCAGGTTGAGGCTGTGGTGGCCATGAGTATGTCACTGCGCTCCAGCCTGGGTGACAGAGTGACACTCAGACTCAAAAACAGACAAAAACAACCAAGGTATTTTATGCCAGATCCTACTGGAATCAGGAATTCGAGTAGGCAAATAAATGAGAATATAGATATTTAGATATAATCACATAATAGTTTGCCAAGAAAAAAACTCTTCTAGGAAGAAGATGCTGGGAGAGACTGACTAAGTGGGGGCTCGTGAGCCAGTGACCAGGGCCCTCCTGGTAAAGCAGCTGGTGCTACAGCTGCTCTGCTTGGTCCCTAGTCCTTCCTGGGTCGCAGAAGCCAAGCACCTGAAATAGGGACCGAGCACTTAATTCACAGACTCCAACACTGAAAGTACAAGTTATAAAAAGGAGAGGTTTTTATTAGCCAAGAGCCAGGCGAGCAGCCACTTGCCTATGGGACATAACAGTCCCACAGCAAGAGGCCCTGATTAGCTGTAGGGGCTTGCTTAAGAAAGGCTAAACCACACTGGGACTTTCCAAGTGGGCTAAACCGCAACATCCTGGAGGCCTAGGACCTTTCAAGCAATGCAAGCGTGGTTCGCAGAAGCGAAAAAAAAGCTGTTAGACAGTTTAACTTAGCCAACAAGTGCTGGTTGCCAGTTTCCAGGAAGGGAACCTTTTAACTGTGCAAAGGCTGAGTATATGTTTAGCCTAATTTTTGACATTGTAGATGTAATTTTAAGGCCCCTTCCACACACCATTTTTTTAACTGACAAAAGTTTTCCAGCAAAGAAGTGGCAGGGAGAGACTATTGGCTCCAGGCTCTGCCTCACCACTGCAGCAGGAGAGACTGCTGACTCCAGACTTTGCCTCACCACTTCAGCACCTGGCGGAACATTGGCAGTTAGGACTGCAGAGGGTGAGTCCCACTGGAGAAGACAAAAGAGACACCCCACCACCATCTTGAAAATGGGACTGGAAAGTGCTCTAACTCTCCCACCACGGAGCAACAGACCCAATCTTTGTTACCAGTGGATCAACTACTCAGGGGGTGATCATGACTCATAGGGAATATCCGGAAAGCACAAACTTCAGAGGGACAGGACAAGTGCTGAGTCTCAGATGCCCCATTCTTACCCTGATTCAGCCATAGGGTAAAGGGTGTGATGAGAAAAGAATAAGGAAGACCCTCAAAGAGATCAGTGGTGAATCCAGGGCTAACTCAATCCCCTTCCTCCCCAACAATCCTCTGAACACCACACCCACAGGGCTGGGGCACAACTAAGAGGGACAAACCCAGGCAGAGCTTGGACGTCAGCCTCAATACACTCCATTCCAGGATAGGCCCGACTGGGGCACTCCCCACGAGTACATACCTGGAGAAGAAGCAATCCCACACCTCCCCACAGGAGGGGAGCCCACAACCATACAAAAGTGAGAAGGAAGGACTGCAGCCCCACCCACCTCCACTGCAGCTCCTCCTTCCCTGGTCTGGACACTGGGGAGTGAGTGAAAGAGGAAGAAGCTCTGCAGAGCAGATGAGAGGAACATTTACAGAACCTGTCGCAAGAGGGCAGAGTTGTTTTTTTTTCCCTTTTAAAAATTTTTTTGTCTTTTTGTTAGTTTTTCTATTTTTTAAATATTTTTCCTTTGTGCATGAATGTGTATGTGAAAGATTGATCTGCATCCCCCCTTTTTTCTTTTCTTTTTCTTTCTTCTTTTGTTTTTTGTTTTCTGTTTATGTGTGTATGTGAATGATTGAGTGTTCAGCTTTCAGTTTATTTTGTTTTTTGTCTTTTTTGTTAGTTTGTTTTTGCTCTTTTGTTCTTCTCTTTTCTTTAATATAGTTTAAGGTGGGTGTGAATATATGTGTGAGGGTTCAATCTGAATTTCTGTTGGGTTTTTTTTTTTCTAGTCTTTCTCTTTTTCTTCTCCATTCATTTTGTGCTAGGTGTGTGTGGGTGTGTTTAGTTTTCCCAGTTCGTTGTTGTTGTTTGTTTCACCTTGTTATTTCAGTTTGTTTTGGTGTGTGTGTGTGTGTGTGTGTGTGTGTGTGTGTGTGTGTTCAGTTGTTTTTTATTTGGTTTCTGCTTTCATTGTTCTGTGTTTTTGTTTTCTTTTTTTTTTTTTTTGTCCATCTTATTCTATTTTTCTCTGTTTTCATTGCCGCTACTATACATTGGACACAGGGGTTTCACACACATACCCATTGCATCATCATATAGTGGTGGTGGGGAGAGGGTTCTCAAGGAACACATACCACAATCATTGAACATTGAGATTTGCAAGTAGTCTCTGAATCCTAGCTCCTCATCCTATACTTATTCAACTTTCAAAACTACAACAGACAGCAAAGCTACCCACCCACAGTTCTGTTTCAAAATAGGACAAATCTAGAGCCCAGATCAGGGAAGAATAGAGGGCTGAGCAAACATCATAAGTGAAAGTCTCTCCCACTGTCATTGAATAATAGAACTAAAGAGAAAAGCAAGAGATCCATTACAAATGAGGAAAAACCAGCAGAAGAACACAGGTAATTTCAAGTGTAACAAAAATAAAACGCCTGAAAAAACCAGACCTCAGAGCCCAAACAATGGAAGTCACAAATGACTGGCTCTAGAATATGAAAGGGATTAGGGATTAGAGATGGAAAGAGTGAATAAGACTCAAGAAAGACAAGATGCAACACTAAAAGAACTTGTAACAGAAATTTTGGCCATAAAAAAATTTCATCCAGGAAAAACAAGATGACAAGCATGGAAAGCAGAATTAATCTAGCAGAAGAAAGAATCTCAGAACTTGAAGACCAGAACATGGAATTAACCCGATCTGTAAAAAAAACATAGAAAGAAAACTCAGAAAGAAATAACAAAGTCTACAAGAGATGAGCAATTATATCAAGACTGAGCCTATGTCTGATTGGTATCCCAGAAGAAGAGGGGAAATGGAGAGCACCTTGGAGCAAGTATTCCAGGAGGTTATCCAAGAAAACTTTCCCCATCTCACCAGAGATGTGACCAGCCAAATACAAGAGATACAGAGAACTCCCACAAGACCAACCCCTAGATATATAGTAATTTGCCTACACAAAGTAGGCACAAAAGAAAAAAAAAATCCTCAGGGCAGCAAGAGAGAACGGTCAGACTACCTACTGGGGAAAAACAATCAGAATAGCTGCAAGACCTATCAGCAGAAACACTACAAGCAAAAAGAGACTGGAGTCCAATATTCAAAGTCCTCAAAGATAAACAGTTTCAACCAAGAATTTTCTACCTAGCCCAGCTCAACTTCGTCTCTGATGAAGAATTAAAATCCTTCCCAGACATCCAGTCCCTAGGAGATTATACAGTTTCCAGACCAGCTTTACAGGAGACATTTAAAAAGGTATTAAGCACAGAAGATTATCAGAGATTACTATGCACAACTGTATGGAAACAAATTCAATATCCTAAATGAAATGGAGAACTTTCTGACATCACACAACCTCTCCGGGTTAAAACTAGAAGACTTTGAGACACTAAGCAGACCAATAACAATCCAAGAAATTGACTCTGTCATGAGAAAACTACCTACAAAAAAAACCCTGGAGTGGATGGCTTTCAGTGGAATTGTAAAAAACGTACAGCTCCTCAGCTGATACCAATCCTACTGAAAGTATTCCAGGCAATTGAGAAAGACATAATTCTCCTCAAATCATTTTACGAAGCTAACATCACAATGACACCCAATGGGTAAAGACCCAACCAAAAAAAGAGAACTACAGGCCAGTATCCCATATGAACATAGTTGCAAAAATCCTCAACAAGATTCTAGCAAATTAGATCCAAAATCACATCTCAAAAATCATCCACCATGATCAAGTAGGCTTTATCCCCAGGATGCAGGGCTGGTTCAACATCCTCAAGGCCATAAATGTAATAGAATATATCAACAGGTGTAAAAACAAGAACCACATGATTATAACATTAGATGCAGAAAAAGCTGTTGATAAAATCCAGCATTACTTCTTGATAAAAATCTTCAAACACCTAGGTATAGATGGAACATACCTCAAAATAGTAAGCACCATCTAAGATAAACCAACAGCTAGTATGTTGCTAAATGGACAGAAACTGAAAACATTTCCTCTGAAAACTGGAACAAGACAGGACTGCCAACTCTCACCCCTCTTGTTCAAAATTGTGTTGGAAGTCCTAGCTAGAGCAATTAGATAAAAAAAAGGAGATTAGGGGTGTCCAAATAGGAAAGGAGAAAGTCAAGTTTTCCCTCTTTGCTGATGATATAATCCTATACCTTGAAAATCCAAAAGAATCTGTCAAAAACCTGCTTGGACTGATAGGACATTGGCAAAGTCTCAGGGTACAAAATCAATGTGTAAAAGATAGTAGCACTCTTATACACCAACAACAAGCAGGTGGAGAACCAAGTAAAAAGCACAATCCCATTCACAATAGCCACACACAAAAAATAAAATATCTCAGCATCTTCCTAACCAGAGAAGTAAAAGACCTTTACGATGAGAACTACAAAGCACTGCTCAAAGAAATCCAAGAAGACACAAACCTATGGAAAAATATTCCATGCTCATGGATAGGAAGATTCAATATTGTTAAGATGTCCGTCCTACCAAAGGCAATCTACAGATTCAACACAATACCCGTTAAATCACCAACATCGATCTTCTCAGACCTGGAAATGACAATATAGAAATTCATTTGGAACCATAAACAACCACAAATAGCCAAAAAAAAATCCTTAGCAATAGAAACAAAGCAGGAGGTATCACACTTCCAGACTTCAAACTTTACTATAAGGTTTCAAAAATCAAAACAACCTTGTGTTGGTACAAGAACAGGCATACAGACCAAAGGAACTGGAGAGAGATCCTCGAAGCAAAGCCTCAATTCCTCAACCAACTCATCTTTGTCAAAGCCTCCAACAACAACCACTGGGGAAAGGAGAACCTATTCAGTCAATGGTGCAGGGAGAACTAGCTGACCACATGTAGAAGAATGAAACAGGACCCCTACCTATCACCATGTACAAAAATTAACTCTAAATGGATCAAAGATCTAAACATAAAACCTCAAATTATAAGAATCTTAGAAAAAGTAGGAGATACCCATATGGAAATTGGAACTGGTAACCAATTCCTGATCAAAACCCCAAGTGCCCATTCCATAAGAGATAAAATAGACAAATGGGACCTCATCAAACTGACAAGTTTCTGCAAAGCAAAAGAAACCATCAAGAAAGTGAGGAGACATCCCACAGAATGGGAAAAATTATTTGTCAACTGTATATCTGACAGAAGCCTAACATCTAGGATCTACAAGGAACTCAAACATGCTGAAAGGAAAAAAACAAACAGCCCCATTAAAAAGCGGGCAAAAGACATGAATAGACACTCCTCAAAAGTAGATATATGGGCAGCCAAAAGACACATGAAAAAGTGCTCAGTCTTACTCATCACCAGAGAAATGCAAATCAAAACAACACTAAGATACTACCTAACTCCAGTAAGAATGGCCATCATTAAGAAAACAAACAACAACAGATACTGGGGGAAAAAGGAACGCTTCTACACTGCTGGTGAGAATGCAAACTAGTGCAACCTCTTTGGAAGACAGTGTGGCGATTCCTGAAAGAACTAGAAAATGACCTTCCATATGACCCAGCAATCACCCTCTTGGGAATATACCCGGAGGAACTCACATAATTCCACCAAAAAGATACCAGCACACACCTGTTTGTTGCAGCTCTATTCACAATAACAAAAACCTGGAATCAACCATTCTGCCTATCGAAGCTGGACTGGATTTTAAAAATGTGGTGCATATACACAATAGAATATTATGCAGCCATAAAGAAGGACAAACATATGGACTCTGCAGCAACTTGAATGGATTTTGAGTCTATCATACTCAATAATGTATCACAGAAACAAAGAACAGAGTGCCAAATGTTTTCACTCATAATCGAACCTTGAACAATTACCGTAATACTAGAAGAAATGGATTGGCAGTAGTGGGAAACTGCAAGGGGAGCGGGGTGGGATTGGCAGTTGAGGGAAACTGCCAGGGGAGGGAGGGGCACACCTCATCAACAAGGGGACCTGCACAATGAACATTTGTATAGCTAACCCTGAATTGTATCCCACATCTTTTAAATAAAGACAAACATAGTTTGCCAAGTCTTTTTTGGTGCCTTTTAATGTCTTTGAAGGGAATGTCGTGTTCCCACTGAGCAAATAATATTGTAGGTGAAGGCAGCTGTATATTTTTCTGTGAATTGTGATCATTTAAGCAGATCATTCAATGTTTTTTTTAATAACAAATGTGAGATTAGTAAAGTGATTAATCGTATTTATATATAATTAGGCACTAATCTATTAAGATCTATTTCAGGCATATATTGGTAGTATTCTTTTATTTTCCCCGCCCAAAAAAAAAGTGCACTTTGAAATGGATCACCACTCTGTTTTGGAACAGAAGTCGCAGTCTGAAAAAACAGGTGATGGGAGTTATGATGTCGTTGGTGTCTCTTACTGCTTCCTCTGCTAATACAGCAGCCAGGTTAGGCATATGGCTGGGACCTTCATCGTGCATCTGAGTTTCAGTTTTTCCCAAGATCCCAAATATTTCCAGGGGAGAGAAGAGGTACAAATCTTCCCTGTGCTATTGCAAGGCCAAGACTAATGAAGCCAGAACTAGAGAGAAATTGCTGCTTGCTAGGTCTTGCAGCAAAGACTTGAGCCTCTGATCCAGAGATTGATGCTCAGGGCAGAAAGCATTGCATTCCCTGCAGAGGAGTTGCACCTGTCTGCCTGTTGCTAGTGGTCCGGGAGGAGCTGACAGAATCCCGCTGGTCTCAATTGACCAGGAAGGGGAACCTTGCTGAAGGCTGAAATATTTTAGGTAGCCAGTCAGGAAGGGACTTCACTAGTCACCAAAACATTTCTCTTGATGCAGTGAGGTTATAGTTCTTCAGGTCTTTTACCACCAAAACCATGGTGTCCTCTACCACCCCTCATATGCCGCTGCTCAAAAGAGTATAAAAGACTAAGAACAAAAATTACATTAAAAACGTATAGCCATGATGAAGCAAATAAAAGTTATTCTCACACAAAAGTACTCAGAAGCTGAGGGTGACACTCAGAATTCCAAAATGAAGTTGTAGCAGGGGTTTCCAGAACTGATGGAAGGGGTAGTAGTTTGTTGCTGTTTTAATGTCTTAAGAAGAAGCAATTAGGGCACAAAATAAACTTTCTGAAACCTCTTTTGAAAACTTCAAAAAGCAAGTTGAAGAGGGGTGCAGTCATTGTGGAGAGCAAATTATTAATATAGGAAATGACGTAGGGAAAGTATCTCAACGAAATGGTAGAAATCATAAGGGAAACTAAAACCAATGGGCCACTCAGGTATGAATAATAAAAGCCCATGAAGGACAAAGGGAACAGAGAGAAGAAAAACTGTAACAAACAAGAGAAGAAAATTTTCCTAAATGGAAGAAAAGCATAAATCTGCAGATTGAAAGAGCTCACTAAATCTCAGAAAGATTAAATGAATAAAGATCTATTCTTAGGCATATCCTGGTGACCTTTATTGGTTGCAGCCATAAAGAAAAAAAACCTTTTTCAGCCTTTGAACAGGCTGAACCAACCTACAAAAGCAAAATAAATGTGTTGTGCATTAAAATGACTCATCTACAGTGTTGCAAAGCACAGAACAATTAATCAATGTGTCTAGACCACTGAGAGAGAAGAATCACAGCTCAAGAATCTGTACACAGTTGAAATAGTCATATATGAGGAGCTTTATATATACAAGGACTAACAGCATATACAACCTTTGATGTATATTTGAGGAAACTACTCCAAAGTGTGACAATCATAAGATAAGGAAATCACAACCCAGATGACTAGAAGATGAAAAGCAGAGAAAAGTGACAGGCATTGAATCTAAATGGCAGATAATAAACATGGCAAATAAGAAGCTAATAATAAACATATCACTAGAAAATGCTGCTTTCCTTGAGAAAAAGAGAAAATTATACTGCAAGAAACTAATACTAAATTTGAAAACTATTTCATCAGAACCAGGTTTTAGGAAGGGGTCTGATATTGATAGAGAGTGGGATGATAAAATTGTACCAAAAGATTTGCAGATTGACAGGGATGTGAAGGATGAATAACCCAGCAAATCCATTTTGGTGCAATTATTTAAAAGCATTGGTTAATTTATTACCACTGAAAATTAACCTGGGGAATTAGAAAAGAGAAAATAAATTTTAAAAATTCAACCAAGCCAAAAAAGAACTCCCCCCCCCCCGCCGCCAAAAGGCTAAAAGATAAAGTAGCAACGATATATAATAAACAGGAAACATACTTAAGACCAAGTATAACTTTGGCACATTAAATGTAAGTTGAATTTTCCTACTAAAAGACATAGAAAATACAAGTATGTTTAAACACACAATCCAGTCAGATACTGCTTATAAGAAATACATACAAAGTGGTCCCAAAGGGGGGCGGAAAATCATCTCTGCAAAATACCTAAAATATTAACATATTTTAAACGTCCAGCAGAATGTGCAAAAAAGTAAAGAAAATTCTCAAGGCCAAAAATTAAATGTGATGTGAGTCCAGCATACCAGCTGGGCCCCAAAGCCAGTGGCTCCTCTGAGGGCATTTGATATCCTTATTACCAGAACTTGCAATTGTCAGGAGTGTGCCCAAGATAGAGAAGGCTACAGGCCTGTGTAAGGTGCCCAGTCAAAAGAGAGACCCCGCATAACATCAGGATAGATGAGGTCTCTGTGCCTAAATGAAAGGACACATCTCATTCTTCAGAGGGAAACGAGGAGACCTCCAGTCTTGACCTTGGTCTCAGATGGATCAAAATGCTATCTCTACTGAACTGTGTAAGACGGTTTGCCTCACATACAGTTGGAGTTCAAAATCACATTACTCTCAGGGTCCATGAAACATCAATCAAGAAGCTGATTTAAAGGGGTACTAGATTCTTTCTGGAAAAATGTACTTTAAGTGCAGGTCTTGAAAATCTAGAGGAAATTGATGATCTCCTGAAAAATGTAAACTGCCAAAGTGATGGATAAAGATAAGAAATCTGTTTATGGCAGCACTATTTACAATAGCCAAGATATGGAATCAACCTAAGTGTCCAACAATGAATAAATAGATGTATAAAAGAAATGCAGTATACATGCACAATGGAATATTATTCACTAAAACAAAGAATGAAATCATATCCTTTGTGACAACACGGATGAAACTTAAGGGGATCATATCAGTTGAAATAAACCAGACACAGAAAGACCAATACCACATAATCTCACTCATATGTGATATCTTAAATTTTAGAAGCAGAGAGTAGAACAGTGGTTACTAGAGATTGGAAAGAGGGGAGGATGGGGAAAGGTTTGTCAGTAGTTACAAAGTTACAAGTAAATAGGAGCAATACATTCTGATGTACCATTGCACAGTGGGGTGACTATGATTAACAGTAAAATACTGTATATTACAAAACAACTAAAAGAGAGCCTTGTGAATGTTCTCACCACACAGAGATGATAAATGCATGAGGTGATGGATACACTAATTGCCCTGATTGGGTCATTGTGCAACATGAATATGTATCGAAATATGAAATTGTATCCCATAAATATGTACTATTATAATTACAAATAATTTTTTAAATGACTGACTATGAAAAAAAAGGAATCTGATCAGAACAACATTGGAAAGTGATGCTCTACCATTTACATAGAGGTCTGTGCCAATATTGTTTTCCCCATTGTTTCTACCAACTTTCAAAGATCTGCTAATTCTTATTTTATTTAAGAAATCATCATACAAAAAGTAGAAAACTCTATAGTATAACTGACAAAGCTAGCATAATCTTAGCTAAAACCTGATATTGATATACAAGTAAAATTACAGGCCAATTTTACATGTAACAGTAGCTATAAGAAATTATAAATAATATGTTACCCAATAAAATCCAGCAAGTTAGCATTATCATCTGGAATTTATCCCAGGAATGAACAAATGGTTGACATCAAGGGCTCTTATGATATATTTTATTGCCTCAGATAATTGAAGGTTAAGTCTCTTGAAGTAGACTAGAAAGAGAAGGAAAGTCTCTAAACATAGTGGAAATGAATTACCTAAACCCACTGCAACCATTACATATGAATATCAAAAACACCTTTATTGAAAATAAGGAGCAGCTGGGCTCGGTGGCTCAGCCTGTAATCCCGCACCATTGGGAGGCTGAGGTGAGTGGATAAATCAAAAAATTAGCCGGGCATGGTAGCGCACGCCTGTAATTCCAGCTACTTGGAAGGCTGAGGCAGAAGGATCATCAGAGCCCAGCAGATCGAGGCTGCGGTCACTGGGAGCGGCCACTGCACTCTAGTCTGGGCAACAGAGTGAGACTCCAACTCAAAAAAAAAAAAAAGAAAGAAAAGAAGGAGCAAATCATGGATACCTATAATTACCATTTGGTTACTTAGTAACCACTATACAATTGTACCATTATAGCTAATGCATTAATATGGCTAATTTCAAAAACAAAATAAATTTTGAAAAAGAAATAATTTTATTTCATTTCCAGATGATGTGTGCGTTTTTCTATAAAACCCAGGAGACTTTATTAAAAATGTTTAAATTACTAGAAGAATCTAGTAAGATGGGTATACAAAGTTAATATAGAGAAATTGATAGCTTTTATCTCCACTGGCAGAAATAGTAGAAAATGGGCCGGGCGCGATGTCTCAACCTGTAATCCCAGTACTTTGGTAGGCCAAGGCAAAAGGATTGCCTGAGCCCAGGGGTTCGAGACCAACCTGGGAAACTTGGTGAGACCTCCTCTCTTCAATAAATCACAAAAACTAGCCAGGTGTGGTGGTGTGCGTCTGTAGCTCTAGCTACTTGGAAAGCTCAAGTGGAAGGATCACCTAAACCCAGCAGGTTGAGGCTACGGTGGCCATGAACATGCCACTGCACTCCAACCTGGGCAACAGAGCGAGACTCCAATTCAAAAAAGAAATAACAGAAAATGATAGAGAGATGGATAGATAGATATGTGAGATAACTATATGGAAAATTTTTATTAAATAATATAAAACATAGTTCAAATAAATAGAAAATTGTAGTGTTCCTGCATACGAAGATTAGATCTTAATTCTTTTAAAATCTTAGTTCGCATGTAAAAAGTAAAGAAAAAAAATAAGAAACTTAAAGATAGGCATACATGAACATGCAAATTTTATAATGTCTGTAAAGCTAATGACCTCAAAGTTAAAAATCAGACTATTTCCTAAGGAAAATAATATTTGCAGACAAAGATTAATGTCCTCAATATTAACAACTCCAAAAACTGATGAGAAAATACATAAGAACACAATATAATAGTGTCAAGGTTATGAATAGTAAACTTTAATCACTCTAAAAATAAATTAAAGCTAAATGCATCAATACACATATGAACCAATGAACAGCAATCAATGTTTGATTACACTTGTACTGGTATAGATTTGGAACAAGAGAAACTTTCCTATGTTGCTGGAAGGTGAATTATTCATTATAATATTTTTAAAGTAATCTCTTTAATATTTTCTAAAATTTAAAACGCACAAACCTGTCTATGCCCCAAATAAGTTTGGAAATCTTTTTATAGATTTAAAAGTCTCAAGAAATATGGATGTTGAGAAAGGAACTTAGTACAACCTTTGTTTTGAAGTCACAAAATGCATAGCCATCTTTCCTGATGATTCCTGCAAGTATTATCTGTCAGTCAATTAGTAGGAAAAATATCAAGCTAAATAAATGTTGAACTCTATAGGAAATTATGCTATTGATAAATAAAGAGTAAGTAGGACCTATATCCCTCAATGTGTAGAAATAGCCATGATTGTTAGTGAGTGAGCAAAGCGAGTTGCAGAATGACATGTAAGTGCAGCTCATTTATGTGATTTCATGTGTGGATGAAGGTGGAGATGATCGAGGAAGGATATACAAGATATTAACATGAAACACCTGAGAAAGGTGGTCAAAGGAGTTTATTAACACTTTGTGTGTATACTTAAGATTAATTTAAAGTTGAAATGTATTGCATTTTCTGACCTTTTTAAAAAGGGAAATATGAATTAAAATTTTAAAGTAATTACAATCTATAGAAATGGTAGATTTGAGAAGTGATGCTAATTTCCTCCTCACATCTAAATTCATCATCTGTAATGCTTTTAATGTTCCATTTCTTAAAATGCTATTATGAAAACTCCATTTTCCCCACATTGTCTAAGTGGAAGAAAATGTCTTCTGATATTCCATACTAGCCTAGAAAAAGAGAAGCAAGCGTTCCTATATTCCTATCTCCATGTGGCATCATGTAATATCTTCTCAGAGGGATATATTATGACTAATCCCAATAGTTATCCTTATGGTCATTAATTAGAAGTTAATCCTCTACTGCACACTTTCGTTTTTTTTTCTTTTAATGATGTGGGGTACACGTCAGGATTAGGTATACAAATGGTCATCATACAGGTACAATTTGGGCCCCCCTTTGGTCCCCACTTCACTTGGTTTGAGATCAGGTACCCTTATTGATGTCACATGCCCTCCCCCCTGGCAGTTTCCAGCTACTGCCAATCCCTTTCTTATAGTATTATGTTAAATATTCAGGGTCTGCTTATGAGTGAGAACATATGGCACTCAGTTCTTTGTTTCTGTGATAGATCACTGAGTATGATAGACTCTAAATCCATCCAATTTGCTGTGAAGTTCATAATTCTGTCCTTTGTGACTGCGTAATATTCCATTGTGTATATGTACATTTTTTCCGTCCAGTTTCGATGGGCAGTGTGCTTGGCTCCATATTTTTACTATTGTGAATAGAGCTGTAATAAACATGCATGTGCAAGTATCTTTTTCATAGAATGATTTGAGTTCTTCCAGATGTATTCCCAGAAGGTTTGCTGGGTTGTATGGAAGGTCAATTTCTAATTCTTTTAGGAATCATCACACTGTTTTCCATAGAGATTGAACTAGTTTACATTCCCACCAGCAGTGTGGAAGAGTTTTCTTTTCTCCCCATCCTCACCAGCATCTGTTGTCTTTTGTCTTATTAATGAAGGCCATTCTTATTGGGGTTAGGTGGCATCTCAATGTGGTTTTGATTTGCATTTCTCTGATGATTAGTGAGACTGAGCACTTTTCATGTGTCTGTTGGCTGCCTGTATGTCTTCTTTTGAGAAGTGTGTACTCATGTCTTTTGCCCACTTTTTAATGGGGCTGTTTGGTTTTTTTCTTTTCTTTTTCTTTTTTTTTTTTCTTTTTTTTGAGTTGGAGTCTCACTCTGTCTCCCAGACTGGAGTGCAGTGGCCGCTCCCGGCCACTGCAGCCTCGACCCACTGGGCTCCAGTGATCCTTTTTTTTTTCTTTTTTTTTTTTTATTTGGAGTCCTACTCCATTCCCCAGGCTGGAGTGCAGTGGCACGCTCATGGCCATCCCAGTATTGACCTGCTGGGTTCAGGTGATCCTTCCCCCTCAGCCTTCCAAGTAGCTGGAACAACAGGCATGCGCTACAATGCCAGGTTAATTTTCTTTCTTTTTTTTTTTTTTTTTGAGTTGGAGTCTCACTCAGTCACCCAGGCTAGAGTGCAGTGGCATGCTCGTGGCCACCTGCTAGGCTCTGGCAATCCTTCTGTCTCAGTCTTACAAGTAACCAGAACTACAGGTGAGCGCTACCACACCCAGGTAATTTTTTTTTTTGTTTTTTGTTTTTTTAATTGTAGAGGCGAGGTCTTGCCAAGTTACCCGGGCTGGTCTCGAACCTGTGGGCTCAGGAAAGCCACTCACCACAGCCTCCCAAAGTGCTGAGATTACAGGCTGAGCCACCAAGCCCGGCCTCTTTTTTTTTTTTTTTAGGCACATTTGAGTTCCTTGTAGATCCTCGATTTTAGGTCTTTGTCCGATATACTGTTGGCAAATATGTTTTCCCATTCTGTGGACTGTCTCCCCACTCTCTTGATGGTTTCTTTTGCTTTGCAGAACCTTTTCAGTTTGATGAGGACTCACTTGTCTATCTTATCTCTTATGGTATGGGCATCTGGGGTTTTGATCAGGAATGGGTTGCCTGTTGTGATTCCTTTAAGGGTATTTCCTGCATTTTCTAGGATTCTTATAGTTTGAGGTTTTACATTTAGGTCTTTGATCCATTTAGAGTTGATTTTTGTGTATGGGCATAGGTAAGGTCCTGTTTCAATCTTCTGCATGTGATCAACCAGTTTTCCCAGCACCATTTACTGAATAGATTCTCCTCTCCCCAGTGATTGTTGCTGGAGGCTTTGTCGAAGATAAGATGGTTGAAAAATTGAGATTTGACTTCCAGAATCTCTATCCTGTTCCGTTGGTCTATATGTCTGTCCGTGTACCTATACCAGGTTGTTTTGATTGTTGTAGCTTTATAATAAAGTTTAAAGTCTGGAAGTGTGATACCTCTCACTTTGTTTCTTTTGCTGAGGATTGTTTTGGCTATTCGTGGCCACCTATGTTCCTGTATGAATTTCTCTATTGTCATTTCTAGGTCTGAGAAGAATTATGTTGGTAATTGCACTTTTAATTACAGTTGCATCCTTTCTCTATAAAAAGAGACTTCTTATCTACAGGACAGATAAAGGAAAATAACATGCTATCTTTATGTGTGCATTTTATAATATTGCTATTTGTAATAGCAAATTCACGAATGTAGGCAGGAGATTAAAAGGTTGAGTGAATTTATTTCTAGGGTAACAGTGATTATTAATTTTATTAATATAGTAATATATTGATTTGTTATTTTACTCATTTATATATACATACACATAAATTACTTAGTATACAATCCCAATTTCTGTACTTTCATGTAGTACAAAGTATAGAGAAATAAGTGACATTTTCACTTTTTTAGTTTTGGTTTAATTATGGTTAATAGTATATGTCACTGTTTTATAATATACTAGGTATATTATAGAAATTTTATCTTTAGAAAAGACAACTTATACCAAAAAAATCTGCCTTTCTGTGTCTACAGCAAATTTTATAAATGGCAATTTTTTTGTTTGTTTTTGTTTTTTTGAGTTGGAGTCTCACTCCATCACCCAGGCTGGAGTGCAGTAGCACACTCACAGCCACCCCAGCATCGACCTTCTGGGTTCAGGCAGTCCTCTGTCTCAGCCTTTCGAGTAGCCGGAACTATAGGCACGTGTTACCACTCCGGCTAATTTTTTTGATTTATTGTAGAGACAAGGTCACGCCATGTTGCCCAGACTGGTCTCAAACCTACAGGCTCAGGCAATCCTCTCACCTCGCTTCCCAAAGTTCTGGGATTATAGGCTTGAGCCACTGCGCCCAGACAGTTTTTAAATAATATAAAATAGTAGATAATAAAGAAATAATACCATTCAAAAACATTTAAACTTTTAGCATTTTTGTTTGTTTAAGATAGCATTGGTCTACTATGTTCTAGTTGGTGTACTTCAAAACCATTTTTTAAAAAAATTTCTTGACCTTAAGGGCTTCTCAGTTTATGCAATAGTGGCTAAAATTCATACACTGAGAAATATATGAAATAATTTGAAATAAATTACAGTTTTAGATTCCAATTTTTATGTCTCTTTATTTCCCTAGGTGGCTTTTACAGTACTTTTTGATTTGGAAGCACTTCTGAAGATATGGTGTTTGGGATTTACTGGATATATTAGCTCATCTCTTCACAAATTCGAGCTACTGCTTGTAATTGGAACTACTCTTCATGTATATCCAGATCTTTATCATTCACAATTCACATACTTTCAGGTAATACAAATAATGCCTATTTGTCTTTAGAATTTTTTATTTCCAGAGGAAATTCCCATCATGATCTTTTAACAATGATATCTAACAATATATATTATTTACATATGATAACTATAAAGTACATATGAAATTGATAGAGAACCAATTACATCTTAAATATTAGAAATGCCTTCAGAAATTGTAAAAATTATCTTAAAACTCCTGAAAATTCATAGTAATAATGCAGATATTTACATGTTGCTTCTAAATTAGCAGTATATAGATATACATGTTTATATATGTGAATAACATATCTACACATGCCATGTATATGTCTATATATGTCAAATTTTAAACTACATAAGATGTTGGCACAAACTTTAAAGAGTAGGAAATATGAATTTCATTCCAAGTGTATATCTTCCTTGTCACTAAACCTAAATGTTTGTTCAACAAGATTTTCAATGGAAAAATAATAAAGGTTTATAAAACTAACCTTAACAAACTGTAACTAGTCACATAGTATTGTTTATAAATGCCTATAAATTTCTTTGTGATTATCGAATAATGATATTTACACTATACTTACACTCTTCTACCTAATTCATAATAGTTGGATATCTTTTTCAAATGTGCTATATTAAATTATATTTTTGCAATTATTAGTTACATTTTTTGTGATTATTTCATCATAGCAATGTGCTTATTGTTCTGTTAAATACTTGGTCAAATATATACATATGGTATCCTAGTCAAAAATATCTCACATATATCTTTCTGACTCAAACTTGGGCTTTTATATAACTTATCATGGAAACACCAGAATGTGCATTGTTTTCTAGCAGATATTTTTGAATAGTTGAGAAATCATATGGTAGTCAAATTTTAAATAAGTAATTTAGAGGAAACAGGATTCTAATTCCTTAGGAGAAAGAAAATGCATTGATTTCTTTCTTAATTTTACTTATTGGCAATACCAAAGCTACTATTTGCACAACAATATTAACTTCAGCTGCCAGATCACAACATGTAACTAGATATTTTTGAAATCTGGAAGAAAGCACATGTAAATATAATTCACATACAGTGAAAAGCAAATACCCCACAAACCCAGACGAAAGCTGAGCCTCTAGTAATCATAGCTGAGTATATTAAACCCACAGAGGGTTATCATGGTTTACGCTTTCACTTCCCTCAACATCTTTGGACATAAAAGTCTCATCATTTGTTGAGTTATGTCCCTAAGACTTGGTTATCACATGTGGAATGACTGAGGCAAGAGATATACACATGTTTAAAATATACTTTAAACATACAAAACATGCTTTCCAAACATTCATGTCATTATATGTTCTTGTCCACTGCTATTTCGATTCACAAATTTATCATGGGCATCATTATAGAGAATATGCTCTATATTCAAAAACAATATCTTTTTTTACAAACCTATCCAAGTCTACAAGTGCAGAAAAATAATGTTGCCTATTTCAGCAAAGGCACAGTATAAAATATACTCAAGTTCTTAAAATTGCTGCAGCCTCTGACAGATCATTTTTCAGTGAAAAGTTAGAAGAGATCAACATTTTGTGTGCAAAATTATTCATTATGGAATTGCCTATGAGGGAAAAATGGAGACTGCTTCAAGGGTAAACATTTGAGGAATAGTTTAAGGAGTCACAATGCAAATTTGACCACAAAATTATAATTTTGATGGGCTTATTAAAATTTAGAAATATGATTGTTTTATTTAAATGCAAAACAGTATAAATTACATGACATATGTAACTAGATGCATATGTTATGTAAAACACCTATAAAATGAAAAAAATTACGAGAAACTTACTACAAACTATTAAGCATCTTTAGTTTCCTTCTGTAGTAGTCATCTCTAATTTTTTTCCTACCAGTCTATTCCTTTTTTTTTTTTTTTTTAAGAAAGCAGGATTTACTGAGAGGACAGAAAAAGCCCCCACAGTGGAAGAGGATCTGAAAGGGTTGCCCCCATTTTTTAAAAAAATATTCAGAATTAGGTGACTCAGCCTGTAATCCCAGCACTTTGGGAGGCTGAGGCAAGTGGATTGCCTGAGCCTGAGGGTTCGAGACCAGCCCAGACAACTTGGCGAGACCCCATGTCTACAATAAACCAAAAATTGGCCAGGCCTCATAGTGCATGCCTGTAGTTCCAGCTACTTGGAAGGCTAAGGTGGAAGGATCACCTGAGCCCAGCAGATCCACGCTGGGGTGGCCATGAGTGTGCCACTGCACTCTAGCTTGGCCAACAAAGTGAGACTCCAACTCAAAAAAAAAAAAAAATCCAAAATTAACTTGCTGGGCTTTAACTATTTGACTAGATAGATACATAGATAGAGTCAAATCATAGTCAGTGAAGTTTATAATCTTAATATTGTCTTTGATTCTAGATCATTGGTATTAGTTTAATTTACATTGATGATTAAGTGATATTCATTTGTATATCTCTATACATGGCTATGTTTATATTTTTCTATTGTAATGAATACAAATTATCTCAGTTATTTTGTGGATAAAAAATAAATCTCTTGAGAAGCTTAGGCATCACAGGAATTTTTACAAATTTAGATACAGAGAATCCACAGTACTAGACAGATCAGTTCCTTAGGTCCTAACTTGATCAACTCCCTTTTGGGTCTTTACACATCTCATTTCAATTGATCTTTGTTCATTGTGCTGGCAAAAAGTTTTTCCTTAGACAATTTTGTTTTTGTCATTCAATTTCAAGACAGGTGAAAAGTCTACTTATCCCCACATAAGTGAAAAGGCACAACTGGAGTTGCTGACAAGGTTTGTTCCTTTCCAGAGATGCAGGGACCCTTTAAACATGTAATCAAATCAATGTAGAAGTTGTATTAAGTTCTATTTCTTCAAGCTAATGAAATATTAATGTATCAAAATTACACAGATGTGCATAGGCTGTTTTTATTAAAATTTGAGATAGGATTTAAAATTACTTATAAAATCTTTTAAATATGGTATTAATACAAGTGAGGAGAACAATACTGAAATTTGAGCTATAAACCAGTTGAATTGCCTGGATTCAGCTGTTCACAATTAGGCACTAAATCATTTATGTCTGATAACAGAGAAATCTGATAAAAATGTAAACTCTTTCTGGATTATTTTTCTATATATTAATATGAATGCTAATATTTTTATAGTTTGTATGATAAAGCTGTTTTTATTCTTTGGAAAGATTATCTGAGTATAATAGGATCCAATTTAGGAATGTATGTTAAGAGTTACAGCAGGAAAAACTGGTAGCTTAACCATGTGGTATGAGATTAAATTTGAACAACATGATTTCTCACATAAAGTTTTAAGTATTGTGTTAAGGATTTTAAAGTAGTGTGAAAGTATTGTGTTAAGGATTTTAAAGTAGTGTGATTTGAAAGAAATGTGCATTTTTTACTACTTGAGTCATTTGTTCAGTTAGTTTACTTAAATGCTGCCACAAACCATATAATTTATGTTCTTCAGACAAAGGAATGATAAAATTCATCACCAATTCTCTCCCGTTAAATCAAAGTCTAGGGGAGTAAACCTAGTTTCGGGTATGACAAAATTCAAAGGCTAAAACGGTATCATCAGGTCTATTTCTGTCTACCTTTCTACCTGACTTCATTTGTAAGCTGGCTTTCCCCATGCGGTAGCAAAGATGGCTCCCAGCAACACAGGCTTACATAAGCACATTGGGGATTAAAAAATAATAATAATAGAACACCTCCTGCTACAGGTGTCCGGCAAACATCCTGATAACGGCTCAGATTATTGTGAATACTCTGGCCAGGCCTGGATCGTGGGAACTGGGGAGTCTCTTCCTGGAGCTCATGGACCAAGAGTGGAGTAGGAATGATTTGCCAAAGGAAAATCAGCAAGAGTAGGAAGCTAGAGACACTGAAAAGGCAAAACCAAACATATATTATTTTTTTATACATGCAAAAATTAAAATCAAGTTTTAAAAATGCATTTGCCATTTCTTACTGTTCTCCAAATACACTATTCATCTTTCATGACTTAATCTCACTGATATCAAACCATCTTGGACTATCATTGTCCATTCCATATTTCATTTGTGTCAAGAGAAGAATTTTCCTATTTTAATATCTCTAAATTTTGGATCTGTCTTATAATCAACAGTGTGTTAAACTTTAATTGACAGCATTTTTTATTTCTCAGAGGTACATTAAAAATTGATATCTTAGACTTAATAAAAATGGTATTTTTCCATACTATATACTTCAGCACTGAATTGTATACAGATGTATACATTTTAATCATATGAATATGTCCTTATGAGCTGTGTCTTTGTACTATATTCCCTTTGAAATATTAGCCACTGAATTATATGTGTTCAACACAGTGTTTGACACATAATAATCAATGAATATTTGTTAAACAAATGAGTGAATGAATTTGTTCATTAATTCACAAATATACACATTCACTCAAAAGATGGCATTAATCAAATGAACGCTAGAGTCACCATGAGACAGGCAGGACAGTAGAATTGTCCGGTGCAGCCATCTATCAAGTGTGACCCGTATTCTTTTGTTATTGGTATATATTGAGTATTACAATTTAATACAGTGTTTTCCTTTCTTATAATATGTAAACTCTTTTTGGCACCTTCTGTATCTATATACACACACACACACACATACATTCACACACAGTCATTCATTGCTTAAGAATAGGGATACAGATATCTGTCGGGGGATGGGAAAACACCTCTTATCAACAGGGTGCCTGAATGAAACGTAATTGTACACCTAACCCTTAACTGTACCCCACAAAACCATAATAAAAAATACTGATTAATGAAAAAAAAAAGAATAGGGATACATTCAGAGAAATGTGTCCTTAGGAGATTTCATCATTGAGGGGACACCATAGATTGTACTAACACAAGCCTAGATGGTATAGCCTGCTACACATCTAGGTTACATGATATAGCCTATTGCTTCTAGCCTACAAACCTGTGGAGCATGGGAATGTACTGGATACCGTGGGCAGTTGTGACACAATTGTGACATAACACTAAGTAATTGTGTATCTAAACATAGAAAAGGTACAATAAAAACACAGTATTATAATCTTATGGGACCACTGTCATATATGTGGTCCTTAGTTGTCTCAAACATCATTATTCAGTGTGTGACTCTCTCTCTCTCTCTCTCTCTGTCTATATATATATATATAATATATATATGCATGTATATGCATGTGTATATGTATATTTATATATATAAATACACACATACATATATATATGTATATATATATATAGCATAGGTAACAAGTAGACATAATAAAGGTTTAAAAATACAAAGCTTATATAAGAAGGTTGTTTCTCTGCAGTAATTGGTGGGTGTCCAGGGGAAGCAGGTGGCTTTACTACACATGGTCATCCAGAAAGCCAACCTGTTGGGCTGGATGGGACCTGTCATAGTCTATATAAGATTTCTATTTCTGGTCCACAGGGGCTACTCTAGTTGTTCCATTTCTAGGCCAGAGGAAGCTATAAAAAGAGTATCCAGGGCAAGTTTAACTTAATGCACCAAAAGTTGTACAAATCATTGTCTCTCACATGCAAATATTATAGGTTTCAACCTAGTTCACTGGAGAACTGTAGCCATAAGTGAGACTGGAAGGTGCAGTCTATAACCTTGGGTAGTAGCCATTGCTAGGTTAAAATTCAGGATGTTCTATTATTTAAAGGAAGAAGGAGAAGATGTAATAATCTCAATCAGAAATAAAGATTCCTTGATAAAAGTTTGTTTTTTTAAGTGCAGTGGTACGCTCATGACCACCTCAAAGTCAACCCACTTAGCCCGGCTAATTTTTTGATTCATTGTATAGATGAGGTCTCACCACATTGCCCGGGCTGGTCTCAAACTCCTGAGCTTAGGCAATTTTATACAATACTCTTAATTTTGTGCATGCAACAAAGTTTGTGCACATTGAGTCATCAGAAAGCAAAAGTGTCAGGTGTAGAATTTTCCCCTTATGGCATCATATTGGCACTCAAAATGCTTCAGATTTTTTAGCTCCTCAGATTTTTAATTTTTGGATTAGGAAAGCTCAGCTTGTATTTAATTAAAAGTTTTCTTTGATATTTGAATATTAGAAAAATATCGACTTTTTCAACACTATGTACTAGTTAATATCATTTTGGATGATCACATAATATGTTAAAACACTTAGTTACCAAAATTTTCCCTCATTCATTCATCAGGGATTTCTTGAGTTCTTGCCATATGACAGACCACGACCTAGACTGATTACTTGGTTATTGTATTGTTAATTATTAGATGCTCAAATAAAAAAGTATGATTTTTATAAGCACTACTAACAATGATGTTTTAGTATGAATTTATTTAATAGTCAGTGCAAATAAATGATCACGTGTGTATGTTTTTCTCTTTCACGATAGGTTCTCCGGGTAGTTCGGCTAATTAAGATTTCACCTGCATTGGAAGATTTTGTGTACAAGATATTTGGTCCTGGAAAAAAACTTGGGAGTTTGGTTGTATTTACTGCCAGCCTCTTGATTGTTATGTCGGCAATTAGTTTGCAGATGTTCTGCTTTGTAGAAGAACTGGACAGGTTTACAACATTTCCAAGGGTAAGATTTTTTTTTAATCGAGTCTGTTAAATTCATTATTCTTATTTTAGCAATAATGATTAACATCAAAGTAATTTCACTTTAGCAGTGATTCAGAAGTATTGTCATTTTTTGATAACTTGGGGTAATTAGATTTTAATATTTAAAATCATCATCTTCTGTAGGATACAGGTATTGGAGCACATTTTCAACATTGGGAGATTATATATCAATTCTAAAATTCTAGAAATAATTAACAGATTGAGATGCGGAAACCTGGACGCTAGGATTCTTAGCAGAATTTTAAAATAGAGTTTGCATTTTTGTGTTTGTGAGAGTTAACTTGTTTTTAATCTGTTTAACAGTTCATATATTTAAATGATCTAGAAGGAAGCACGATCTAGAAGGAAGCTTTTAATTTTCAATATAATAAAATTAATAGACTCCATAGATCTGAAATGTCTTTAGATGATCATCTAGTTCATATCTCTGCTTTCTCATTAGAATTCACTTAGGCTAAAAAAGAAAGTTAAAAATCAATCAATTCATAAACAGAACACATATATAATATAGAGATTCTAACCAGAAGGATTCTGAAATTTAATTCCATGTGGACTTAGAAACATAAAAATATAATGACCAAGACAAAGAATGTATATATCTTACCTTGCATTGAAATAGTATGACCTATAACACAGGAATAATAATTTTGGGGTAAAAACAGGATTTTTTAAAAGTGAGCTTTGATAACAAAAGGGTCTGTATTTTTCATGGACAGACTAATATAGCTTGGAGTTTTTATATTTTTTATTTTATTTATTTATTTATTTTTAGTTGGGGTCTCATTCTGTCACCAAGGCTGGAGTGCAGTGGCACGCTCACAGCCACCCCTGCATCGACCTGCTGGGCTCTGGCGATCCTTCCACCTCAGCCTTCCAAGTAGCCGAACCAACAGGTGTGAGCTACCACACTTGACTAATTTTTTCATTTATTGTAGAGATGAAGTCTCGCCAAGTAGCCCAGGCTGTTCTCAAACCCGTGGGCACTGGCAATTCCCTCACCTTGGCCTCCCAAAGTGCTGAAGCTACTGCACCCAACCCATTTTTTTTAACTTGTGCTAAATTTGTTACTTTAGAAGATCCTTCATTCATCCATCACCAAGCATTGGCTGATTCCCTATAAAAAGGCAGGTGATTTGGGCGATCCTGGGGACATAAACACAACAAAACTCCCAGTTTTCAGTAAACTCCCAGTTGAGGGGACTTACCAGAAAATAAACAAAAAGTACCACAGACCTTGATGAAGGCAGGCCTAGGGTGCTCCGGGAACCTGGAGGAAGGTAAGGTCCATAACCAGGAAAGGAAAGTCCAGGAAGCCTTGTTAGAACAGTGGTTCCTGAAAAACAATCGAATGTTGTCAAGTGAGCAGATTCCAATCACAGGGACAACATGTGCTCAAGGTCTGAGATGAGCAATTTCTTGTCCAGAACTTAAAAGTGTAAAAACTATCCATGGTAAGAAGAAGACATAAGGCCAAGGAGCTTTGAAGTTGGATGAAAGTGTGAGCATGTGTAAATGCTGATGAGAGAGCAAGGAGAGGATGAGGTTAGAGACATACAGGATAAAGAGGACGCTGGCAAAAATAAGCAGAGCATGAGGACAAAGACTGACCTTACACAGGTGTTGAGCTGCCAAGTGTCAAGGTGGTCCTAGGACAGCTAGCCAAGCTGAAAGTCACAATCCAACCTTTGTTCCTTGACAGTGACAGTGCAAGCGGAAGGCAAAAAAAGGGACCACTCCCTGATGTTTCCCATACAACTGTGTTAGGTTAGGGTCAGATGGATCAGTGAATGTGGGGGAGGCACAGAGAGGAAGGGATCTTTTCATTGCTGAGCAGTCCTGAACCAAAGGCCTTTTTATGGACCCAGGGGAGGAGGAAGGGTGGGCAGAAGGCAGAAGGACTAGGAGTGAGCCAGTACTGTAGAGCCAGAATGGAGAAAAGTGCCTCAGCTAGGCCCCAGTCAGGAGGCTTCTAGATGGAGGCCCCTGGGCTGGGACTGCAGATATGCCTATGAGCCTGGCTGGTCTGGCGGGAAAGGGGTTGCGTGCTTGAATGTAGCTCTCTCCAGAATACTGCAATGCCCTGGCTGTGCACCAAGTCTGGGGTGGAGAGGGCAGCTTCCCTGCTGCCAGGCAAGGCCATGTCATTATCTGTGGTTGGGCTTAAAGGATCACACTCAGGATTTGGGCTTGGAGGGTCAACTCTTCCTCTAGGGATGGTGAGATGCAAGCAAGGATAATAGCAACGTCATTAAGTCCACCTTAGCAGATGGCCTCTTTCACATGGGAACACGGAGATTGTTATTACAATGGTTCACGTTTCAGTCCAGTTTAATTCTGCACACATTATTGTAAGCCCACTAAGAGTCATACTTCATTCTAGGTCTAGGGGATCCTAAAAGAAAAAAAGTCACCCCAGTCTGTTCTATATTTACATAACCTTAATTTATATCTTCGTCTTTTACCATTTCATGTCATTTTACCTCACTGATTTTATATCCCTTACCCAAAACCTCTTTGGGCCAGATGGTTTTGGGAGTTCAGAATTTTCCAGACATTAGACAGGAAATTCCACCCCCTACATTTGTCTGAATCATCACCCTGTAGTCAACACATTAATATTTTATTAGCAAATCACCTACCTTCAGATAAAGAAAGATAAAGACAATAAATACATCTTAAGTCAGATTACATAAACAAAGAATCTTTGGCTGGGTGCTGTGGCTCAAGCCTGTATTCCCAGCGCTTTGGAAGACTGAGCTGAGAGGATTGCTTGAGCCCACGGGTTCGAGACTAGCCTGGGCAACTTGGCAAGACCTCATCTTATCATAAATCAAAAAATTAGCCGGGCATGGTAGTGTGTGCCTGTAGTTCTGTCTACTTGGAAGGCTGAGGCAGAAGGATCACCTGAGCCCAGCAGGTTGACGCTGGGGTGGCCATGACTGTGCCACTGCATTCCAGCCTGGAAAACAGAGTGAGACTCCAATTCAACAAAAAAGAAGACTCTTCAAATATTTTCAGAAAGTTCTGAATTTCAGAGATGGGCCTATATTTTAAAAGCATTTCCTCAAAAAAAAAAATCTGTGCTTCTAGCCATACGGATCTAACTTAGCATCACTTTTTAGCTAACTAAAAGTATTACTTATTTTGACACTGGACAAATTACTCTTTATGCTTTTATTTTTCACATCCAAGATGTAGGTAAAAATAGTATTTTCCTCCTGCCTTGTGTGTATTAAATAATACACAAAATGACACAACTGGGCTTAGAAAGCATTTTTAAAAGGTTAGATTACTATATACTATAGAAATACTCTATTTGAAATTGGCCATAATGTCTGTAGAAAAGACAAGGCTGCTTTTTATGTCTGTTCCTGATTTAGACCCAAGATTGGCTCCATTTTCCAGCCATAATAGTAATCAAGTAGCATTACATTTTCAGATTTCCAATTACTCAATTGTGCCTTTTTGCCTGATTACTTTGACCACCTTAATGAAAGCTGCTCAATGACTCCACAGCCCTCGCGTTGAGTTTTTAGCAGCTGATAATGGTGACACCCTGAACATGTGAATGGACTAGGAGTAGAATTTTTTCTTGCACATAAATGTAATTAAAAGTCAAGGTCATGAAAAATAATCAAATTTCACAAGAAGCATTAAAAATATTACAGTTACAAAAAGGAGGCATTATTATTTCTAATCAAATAAAGCACCATCAATTGGTAGTTCTTGCCTAATAGGGATTCATCAGGAAAGACGGTTAAAAACACAGTATAGTTGATGCTAGATTTCTCTGCAGACACTTGTACCTAGGTCTCGTACCCTTCCTTTTTCTTTTTGATATTTTATTTTGTTATAGGAATGTGGTGTACAGGTGAGGATTGACTACATGAGTAGACTATATGCAGGTGAAGTTTGGGCTTCTAGCTGGCCCTCACTCCCCCTGGTAATGAACCAAGTACCCCTTATATTGTCACATGTCCTCCCCCCTCCTTCCTCCCTCCTACCCCTAGCAGTGCCCAGGGACTGCCAATCCCTCCCTTGTGCTAATGTGACTAATGTTCAAGGCCCACTTACGAATGAGAATACACGATATTCAGGTATTTCTGTGATGGTCCACTTAGGGTGATTGCCTCTAACTCCATCCATCCAATTTGCTGTGAAATCCATGATTTTGTTCTTCTTTATGGCTGCATATATGTCTATGTACCATATTTTTAAATTTCATTGTGTATAAGTACCGTATTTTCTTTATCCAGTCCACTTTCAATGGGCAGTAGAGTTGGTTACATGTTTTTGCTATTGTAACTAGTGTGGCGATAAACATGCATGTATAGGTATCTTTTTTGTAAAATAATTTATATTGCTCTGGGTATATTCCAAAGAGAGCGATTGCTGGATCATGTGGAAGGTCAAATTTTTAGTTATTTTAGGAATTGCCACACTGCTTTCCATAGAGGTTGAACTAGCTTGCACTCCCTCCAGTAATGTAGAAGCATTCCCTTTTGTCTGCACCCATGCCAACTTTAGTTGTTTTTGTACTTATTAATGAAGGCCATTCTTATTGGAGTTAGGTGGTATCTCATTGTAGTTTTGATTTGTATTTCTCTGACAGTGAGTGAGGCAGAGCAATTTTTCATGTGTGTGTTGGCCTCTTGAATGTCATCTTTTGAGAAGTGTCTATGTCCTTTGCTTACTTTTTAATGAGGTTGCTTGCTTTTTTCCTTTCACTTCATTTGAGTTCCTTGTAGATTCTGGATGTTGGGCTTTTGGCAGATGCATAATTTGCAAAAATTTTCTCCCATTCTGTGGGTTGTCTGTTTATTGTCTTGATGGTTTCTTTTGCTGTGCAAAAGCTTTTCAGTTTGATAAGATCCTACTTGTCTATCTTAGTTGTGATGGCATTCACTTTTGGGGATTTGGTCAAGAATTTGTTGCCTACTCCTATGTGAATAAGGGTGTTTCCTACATTTTCTTCTAGGATTCTTCTAGTTTGAGGATTTACATTTACAACTTTCATCCATTTTGAGGGTTTTTTTAATATGGTGAAAAGTAGGGATCCAGTTTCATTCTTCAGCATGTGGTTAGTCAGTTTTCCCAGCACCATTTCTAAATATGGTCTCCTTTCTCCAGTGATTGTTATTGGTGAGTTGTTTGAGAGGCTATGTTTTTGCTTCTGGAATCTCCGTCCTCTTCTATGGGTTTGTGTGCCTATTCTTGTACCAATACCAGGCTATTTTGGTTACTGTAGCCTTGTAATAAAGTTTAAAGTCTGGAAGTGTGATACCTTCCACTTTATTCATTTTGCTGAGGATTGTTTTGGGTATTCATGTTCTTTCCTTTTTCCTTATGAATTTCTGTATTGCCACTTCCATTTCTGCAAAAAATGATGTTGGTAATTTGATAGGCATTGCATTGAATCTGTAAATTGCCTTGGGTAGAATGGACATCTTGATAATATTCATTCTTCCAATTCATGAGCAGGGAATATTTTTCCATTTCTTTGTGTCATCCTTGATTTCTTTTTTTTTTTTTTTTTTGAGTTGGAGTCTTACTTCGTCACCCAGACTGAAGTGCAGTGGCCGCTTCCGCACCGCAGCCTTGACCTGCTGGGCTCCGGTGATCCTTCCGCCTCAGCCTTCCAAGTAGCTGGAACTACAGGTGCGAGCTACCACGCCTGGCTAATTTTTGATTTATTGTAGAGCTGAGGTCTCGACAAGTTGCCCAGGTGGGTCTCGAACCCACGGGCTCAGGCAATTCACTCACCTCGGCCTCCCAAAGCGTGGGATTACAGGCTGAGTCACCTAGCCTGGCCATCCTTGATTTCTTTAAGCAGCATTTTATAGTTCTCATTGTAGAAGTCTTTCACTTCTCTGATTAGATGGATGCCAAGGTATTTCATTGTGTGTGTGTGTGTGTGTGTGTGTGTGTGTGTGTGTGTGTGTGTGTCTATCGTCAATGAGATTGTGGTTTTCAATTTTTCTCTGCCTGCTTGTTGCAGGTGTATAGAAATGCAACTGTCTTTTGCACATTGATTTTGTACCCCAAAACTTTACCAAAGTCATTTATCAGTGTGAGGAAGCTTTTGACAGACACCCTTGGATTTTCAAGGTATAGCATCCTATCAACTGCAAAAAGGGATAGTGTAACCTCTTCTTTTCCTATTTGGATAGCCCTGATTTCCTTCTCCTGCCTGATTGCTCTGACTAGGACTTCCAACACTATGTTAAACAGGGTTGGAGTGGGCATCCTTGTCTTGTTCCATTTCTTAAGGAGAATGCTTCCAGCTTCTACCCTTTGAGCCAAATGCTGACTGTGGGTTGTTATCATAGATGGCTCTTCTTAGCGTTTTAAGGAATGTTCCTTCTGTGCCTAGGTGCTCAAGGGTTTTTATCAAGAAGAGATGCTGGATGAATGCTTTTTCTGTGTCTAGTGATAAAATCATGTGGTTCTTGATTTTACGTCTGTTAATATGTTGAATTATGTTTATGGTCTTGCAAATGTTGAACCAGCTTTGCATCCTAGGAATGAAGTTCACCTGATCAAGCTGGATGATCCTTGGGATGTGTTGTTGTATCTGATTTGCTAGAATCTTGTTGAGAATTTTTGCATCTATGTTCATCCTTGATGAACATAGGGGTCCTGTAATTCTCTTTCCTTGATAGATCTTTGCCAGGTTTGGATATCAGTACGATGTTAGCTTCATAAAATGCATTGAAGAGTATTCTATCATTCTCGATTGCCTGGAATACTTTCAATAAGATAGGTATCAGCTTTTCCTTGTATGTCATTTAGAATTCAGCTGGGAAGACATCTTGTCTGGAGCTTTTTTGGAGGGGAGAATTGTTATGACTGAATCAATTTCCTGGATTGTTATTGGTCTGTTTAGAGTTTCAATTTCATCTTGTTTCAACTTTTGGTTGTTGTATGATGCCAGAAAGTTCTCCATTTTCCTTAGGTTTTCTAGTTTATTTGCATACAGATGTTCATAGTAATCTCCGATAATCATTTGAATTTCTTCAGGGTTAGTTGTGACTTCACTTTTTGCATTTCTAATTGTGTTTACTTTCTTTTTTCTTAAGTCAATCTCCAGGGGTCTGTCAATCTTATTTATCCTTTCAAAGAATCAGCTTTTTGCCTTGATCCTTTCTATGATATTTTTGTCTTCTATGTCCTGCAATTGTGATTTTGTCTTGGTTATCTGGATTCTTCTGCTGAAGTTAGGATTTGGGTGATCTTGCCTTTCCAGCTCCCTTAGGTGTGACATTAGGCTATTTGTGATCCTTCTATTTTCTTGATGTGTGCATGCAATGTTAAGTTTCCTCTTAACACTGATTTCACAGCATCCCAAATATTCTGATAAGATGTATCTTTTGTTTGTTTGTTTCCTGGAATCATTTTATTTCTCTCTTGTTTTCTGTGTTGACCCAGAAGTGATTCAGCAGCATGCTGTTTAGTGTCCATGTCTTTGTGTGTCTTGGGAGGATCTTGTTGGTGGTAAAATTTACTTTTATTCCATTATGATATGAGACAATGCATGATATTATTTCAATCTTTTGAAGTTTGTTGATGTTTTATTTATACCTGAGAATGTTATTAATCTTGGAGTATATTTCATATGTTGAAGAGTAGAATATACTCTGTAGATGTTGGGAGGAGTGTTTTGTAGATGTCTATTAAATCCATTTGATCAAGCACTGAGTCAAGGTTCCAGATCTCTATGTTTTTGTTTTTGTTTTTTTTGCCTCAGTGATCTATCTAGAGCTGTTAGTGGGGCATTAAGGTTTCTAACTATGATTGTGTGAAAATCAGTATCCTCTCTTAGTTTACTTAGTAGTTGTTTAATAAAACCTGGTGCTCCTTTGTTGGGTGCATATATGTATAAGATAGATTATTCTTGCTGGTAGATTGAACCTTTTATCATTATGTAATGCCTTTCTGTGTCCTTTTTAAATTTTGATGGCTTGAAGAGTACTTTACCTAATATCAGAGTAGTTACTTTTACATTTTTCTATTTTCCATTTGCCTATAAGACCTTTCCCAGCCCCCAACTTTGAGTCTGTGGGTGTTCTTTGCAGTGGGATGAGTTTCCTCTTCCCTTTTGTATTTATATTAGTGTATTTTCATTTTTGTGAGTGCTCTGTATGCTCTATTAACTGTGGTTGCCTGTTGCCAGGCGTGGTAGAGTGCACCTGTAGTTCCAGCTACTTGGAAGGCCGAGGCAGAAGGATCGCCAGAGCCCAGCAGGTCGAGGCTGCGGTGGCCGGGAGCATGCCACTGCACTCTAGTCTGGGCAACAGAGTGAGACTCCAACTGAAAAAAAAAGAAAGAAAAGAAAAACAACAACAACAACAAAACACACATGATATAACCCAAAGTAAAATAGAAACTTTAAAAATCAGCAGTTGTTTATTTTCTTGACTTTAGTTCAGGCCACCTTGGCTGGCTGCCAGCAACATTTATAGTGCTCTGGAATGATGCAGGAAACCAAAACTAAACAAAACTGTGAAAGCACTTGTGAGATGGGGTGAGCACTCACCCTGAATAATGCTTAAGCACTGTTGACTCAGTACATGGTCTTGGGTGGCAGGGTGGCATTTAATTTGTCTAAGCTTCCTTTATTTTTAAAATGGTAATGCTGTCTATGTAACAGATAAACTAACAGCCCTACATACAGATATTAAAACCAAGGCTTAGAGAGTTTGCATGACTCACCCAAAGCTCCACAGTGACACAATTGGACAGCTGAATTTGTATAGTTGTCTATTCCTCCTACCAACTCTTATCTATCAGGGTCACTTGTATCCTGGCAAACACAATGGAAAGTATTCAATTAGACAATATTTACTGAGTGCCAAGAATAAAAATATTTTTGTGAATGCATACCTGGAAGGAAAGGCATCTGGAATAGTTTATCACAAACATAAGCTTCCTGGGGGACTTAGGAAAATCAAGAAGCTATTGTGAGGCATTAACATTGTTGGGGCAGGGAAGGATCATGTCAGGAGGCTCCATGTCCCACAGCAGAAACAGCATTTGTCAAAGAAGACCCAGCACATGAGATAAGTGAAAGGACATTCTGGGTGACCACTAGTGAATAGGTTTCTGAATGAGGAATGAGTAACAGTGCTGAACCAACACAAAGGTCTGTAATACTTACATACTATATCAGGCTCAATTTGCCATATTCTTTTTTCCACTGTTGTTCATTCCCCCAAGACCTTCAGATCCCCAATCATTTCTCTCACCCTTATCTCATTTGTCTGCATAATTCTGTTGCAAATGTGCCGGCTACAAGTAACAGAAAACTTGATTCCAACTGACATAAACAATAAGGAAATTTATCTCACAAAATTCAAGACAGTAGGTAGATTTTTTTTTCAGGACTCTGGATATTTTACTGAAATTCGCTTTATTGTAGTTGGGATTGTCAAAGCCCTCTGAAAAAGATATATTGAACTAACCTCCAGAACCTCAAAATATGACCTTATTTGAAACAGAAGTAATGGAGTCAAAATGAGGTTGTTAGGGTGGACCCTAATCCAATATGACTGATGATTTTAAGAAAAGGGAATATTTGAACACAGACATACATGCATAGGAGTAAGACTATAAGAAGACATGCAGAGATATGGCCATGTGATTGGAGTGACATCTACAAACCAAGGAACATCAAGTAATGCTGGGAAACACTAGAAGCTAAAAGATGCAAGGAAATATGTTTTGCCCTAGAGCCACCAGAGAAAGCATAGCCCTACCAACCCCTTGATTTCAGACTTCTAGCTTCCATAACTGTAAGCCAATAGCTCTCTGTTGTTTTAAGTCCCAGATGTGTGGTACTTTGTTAAAGCAGCCCTACCAAACTAAGACAGCTGCCTTCTCCATGGGCTGCCTTCATGTGCTAGCAAAACAGATACAACATTTCTAGACTTCATGATAATATCTAGAGGTATAAGTGGTCCTCTCTTCCCAGGTCTCAAGAAAAACTTTCCCAGCATCGTCCTCTTTCCCCCAACAACTTGCTGTCACCTCTCGGTGGGTTTCAGCAACCTGGTCATTCCTCATTCCTTTCAAAATTTCTGTAATTAAAATGACTGACTTACATTAATCATATGGGAAGACATGGATGTTGGGAAGAAAACCATTAAAAACATTGCAGTGGTTCCTCTCATCTCTGTCTCCAAAGCTCCCATAAGCCCTGTGAAACAGGGTATGTAAATAGACATGCAATAGAAAGAAAGTTGGTGTTTAATTTCTCTCATCAAAAGCATCTGGACCCCAGCTCCTTCTCAAGATGCCTAAATAGGTATCTGCAAGGCACCTAGAATAGGACCAAGTACAAAGTAGTTGTAGGTTCCTGCTCTCCCTGTTTTTATGACACTGGCCACTTTCTAACATACGCCACTGACATTAACACACAGGTTTTATTGCCTTTACTAGACTACAAGTGTCTTGAGGTTGGAAGCACTGTGCATTCCTTACACCTCCCAGAGCACTTCACATTGTGTTGTGGGATCCATTAGCATCAATAAGTTGAGTCAGGAAGGAAGACAGCTGAGAGTGCTTCGGCAAACAATCCCATGAGATGAAGAGGCGGTGTTTGAATTTTTTTCATTGGGAAAAAAAAGTATGATACATTGAAAGAATTTAATAAAACAACTTTGTCATCTCAAGCCAATAACTTTCTATTTTAGTTTGGACCCAACAGCCACACTGCTAAGTAGAAATAACAAGTGAGGTCAAATCCTGCTGTAAGGCAGAATGCAGCAATTCCTGTTTTGTTGGGATGAATATATTGTATGATGAGTACAATTTAAATTAACTTTTCATGATAGAACAGCCTGTACAGCTCTTAAGACGGATTGGCATAAGCAAGAGCAACCACAGTCTTTCTGTAACAAAAACAAAACCAAATTGCATGTTTTTCTATAATCGCCTGACAAAAGCTCGTAAGCAGTTTCTCCAAGGTTTTGCTCAGTTTTTCCCTCCATTTATTATATAAAACAACTGCCTGTAAGTCACTGGAATGAATGCAGTAAACATTCATTGTACGTCTTTAGCCAGCTCTGTTTCTTTATTCTTTCTAATTTCCCACTCAAATAATAATAAACAAGCCTCATTTGTTTTGCAGTTGTACACATGGGAATAGTTTTTATTTATATGTCATGTACTACCCTTCACAACACAATGTACTTGAATTTTAATATTGTTTATTTGCTATAGGTTTTCTTAATTCGCATTCTCTAAATGCTGATTACTTGCTCTACTGAATTTTCACTTATAAAATATGCCCCAAAATTTATTAGACAATACAAGCAATAAATGCTATGAAACATAATTACAAATTAATTGCCCTTTCCTCTCACCACCAAAATGACTAATCATGCTTTTAGTTATACTCAAAGAATGACTGAGAAATTTAAAGAACAACTTGCATTTTTTAAATGCTTGTAGAATATATGAAAACATTCTATAACTACAATAATAAACAATTGATAAATTTTTATATAGCTAAAAAAGAAAAAGAACAACTTACTGCTTAATTTTTAAAAATACTTTGTCAACCAAGTTTGGTGGCTCAACCTGTAATCCCAGCACTTTGGGAGGCTGAGGTGAGTGGATTACCTGAGCCCGCGGGTTCGAGGCCCGCCTGGGCAACTTGGCAAGACCTCATCTCTACAATAAATTAAAAATTAGCCAAGCGTGGTAGCGTGCGTCTGTAATTCCAGCTACTTGGAAGGCTGAAGTGGAAGGAAGGATTGCTGAAGCCCAGCAGGTTGAGGCTGGGCCACTGCACTCGTCTGGGTGACAGGAGTGAGACTCCAACTCAAAAAAAAAAATACTTTGTCAGATGTCATTAGAGACTATGATTATATTTTAACAAACTCGAGGTTTAGTGTATCTTCAAGAATATTAGCTCAATGAATATAGCTTAAATCTTTAATTTTTGTTCTATTATTTTGTCTTCCAAATATGTTTAATTTTGTCATAAACTATTTGACATGCAAAAAGATATGGAGAATAAGAAAATATATTCCTCTGTGACCACACACAGCTTAACAAGCACAACATTGGCAAGAGACCTGAAGTCCTGAGGAATCTATTCCTGATCAATCCTCCCTTGCTCTCTCCCATAGAGAATCACTATTTTGAATTGGATATTTTTGGTCTTAACACTCATAAATCTTTTGTATAATTTAACCTTGTAATATATGGTCTCACACTTCACTGTTTCTTCTGCTAATTGCTGTTATTGCTCAACATTATGTTGATGAGATTTGCTTAAACAAATACATGGAGCTGTGTCTTATTTATTGTCATTGCTGCATAAAAAGCAACTAACTAGTGTATTATATATGATGCATTATTTATATCAACACTACATATTTATTTTTTCATTCTCCTGTGTGGTGGGCAAACTCTGAGACATCCCTAGTGCAGCGTCCATACTCTGCACTATCTCCTCCCCTTGGGTGTAAGCATGTGATGGGCTTTCACTCCTGTGAATAGGTTGCTAACCATTTAATGTTGAGTCAACCAAAGAGGAAAGTATCTTGTCTCACTTAAAGTTACTGGACCATTCTTGTGCAAGAAAAGGTCTTTGGTTGACTTTAAAGAAACTGCCATGTGAAAAATCTATGTGGCCAGGACCCTGGCCTACAGCCATCAAGAAAGCAGGACTCTCAGTCCTACAACCATAAGGAACTAAATTTTGATGATAACCCAGATGAAGTTGAAAGAAGACCCCAAGCTTCAGATGAGACAAAATACCAGCCAACACATTGATTTCAGCTTTTTGAGATCCTGAGCAGAGAATATAGTTAAATATGCCTGTGCTTCTAGCCTACAGAAACTATGACATAACAAATAAGTATTATTTTTAACCTGATAAATATGTGATAATTTGTTACACATCAATCAAAAACTAATACATCCAGGTGTTGGATGGTGGTTTCTAAATTTTGTGAAAACAAACTTGCTCTGAACGTTCTTGCATATTGATTTGTGCATATGTGAAATCATATTATTTAGGGTATAGAGCTAGAAATAGAGTTGCTGGGTCTTAGAATAAATATATCTTCACACCTGATAGATATTTATAAACTTGTATTCTAAAGTAGTTTTACCAATTTATCTGCAGTATATGAGTGTTCTCTACTTCACAACTCAGCGACACCAGGCCTGATCAGGCTTTATTCTGCTTGAAACACTTAGCTCTTCATTTAGACTGAATTGATTTTTGCTGCTGCTGAGAGGTGGGGAATCACTTTATTTTATTTCCACTTGGATACCCAATTGTTCTAGAACCATTTATTGACTAGTCCATCAATTTCCCATGGTTCTGCAATACCAGCTAAGTCATAATGTGATTCCATATGTGAGTGTCCAGGTCAAGACACACAAGCTCTCTTGTCATCTCCTTTTGCCACTGAACTTTTTTTTTTCTAGTCAACATCCTTGCAGAGAGCCAAGCCCAGTAACTATACAGCTTAACTCAAGAATCTCAGTTAGCAATCTCCACCCTTCAAGGGTCTGTGACTTTGCCCCTTATGCCTGACACAGCATTAAAAAACAAAGTCTAGCAGAGAATAAATTCTCTCGGGAAGTTGCCATTTTTTGGCTGAGGGTACTTCCTGGTTTTTGGTCCCTGGAGTTTTCAGTATTTGGGAGGTGTATTAACTTGCCCTTTAAAAGGATGTTGGAGCCGAGCTCGGTGGCTCATCCTGTAATCCCACGCCTTTGGAAGACTGAGGTGAGTGAATTACCTGAGCCCGCGGGTTTGAGACCTGCCGGGCAACTTGGCGAGACCTCATCTCTACAATAAATCAAAATGAGCCGGGCATGGTAGTGCACGCCTGTAATTCTGGCTACTTAGAAGGCTGAGGCAGAAGGATCGCCGGAGCCCAGCAGATCGAGGCTGCGGTGGCTGGGAGCGGCCACTGCACTCCAGTCTGGATGACAGAGTGAGACTCCAATTCAAAAAATAAAAAATAAAAATAAAAAATAAAAGGATGTTCATTGCATTTTATCCAGAATTTCCTGAGGTTTTTAAAATCATGTTTTTCCATACATGATGAGAAACTGAGGTTCACTAATAAATTTTTGAGAAGAATAAAAAGCACTCCACTGACTGTCTTTCAGATGGATAGGTTGTATTTTGTATAAGCACAGCTGGAGGCAAGCCATCCAATGTTTGCCATCTACAGCCTCACCTTTCTTTGCCATAAGGTTATTGTCTCCTCTTGGAATCTCATATCCTCATCTTTACACTCTCCCAATCAGATATACAATGGAAAATCACTTTTTCACAAAATATCTGATGTATCCATTTACAACAAAGACAAACAAATCATTATCCCATAGTAGAAAACATAAGATCTCAAATAAGCCAAAAGGCAACATATGCTACAATATATGTACTCAGTTCTAACATAATGTCAAAGATGTCCTGGAGAGCATTTACAAATTCTGGGAACTTACTTATTATGTGCCTAGCACTGTCCTTCCAAATATCCTCTCATTTTAATAAGATAAAACGATAGCTTCTAAGGAAGGAGGTCTACAGAGCTTTATGAAGAGTTGTCTTTAGGAGTAAATATTATTTCAACAGACAAAGATTGGGGTCATGATGTTAGATGAAGGCATTCCACATAAGGAAAAACAAATGAGTACAACAGAGACATGAAGAATCATAGGGCATGAAGGGACATTTGTCAAAGGAGGTGTAGCGGCCATTGGGGGCCAGACAGACCAAGGAGGTTCTTCAGTGGTTGAAATTGTGACACAGGGGAGCTTTTGAAGATTTTTACTCTTTTTTTTTTTTTTTCCTCGAGAAGAGCTATTTTGAGGAATAGCTCTTCTGGAAGAAATGTTATTTCTCTAAGGAGGTACTTTCCTTGAACAAAATTTATTTTTATTTGACCAAAGACAAAAATTTATGGCCAGTGGATACATTTCAGACATCTTCGGAAGTAATTTTTTATTTTTTCTGTGAGGCCATTACTGTGTCAAATCTTTCACAGTCTCATAAAGTAAGTCCCATCTGAAGCTTTAGGCCAAATTGTTATCCATGACTAGACATGACTCTGCAATAGAAATTTGCAATTTGGTTTATTTTAAAGTGATGTCATGATATAGTTTATTGTAACTGTCTCCCCCCCCCAAAAAAAACTGTAAAATTAACTTTATTTCCTTCCCACTGTGACATTAGACTTTTTTGCCCCTATTTGAATTTATTTTTGTGGTGATTCATCAGCGGCATGGTGATAAAATAATATCCTGTGCCCTTTTTTTAGAGGATGATTTTAATGCTGCATGAATCACATAGAGATGGTCGTCTTTTCCTCTTGCTGTGTATTGAAATCATTGGTCCACTGAACTGCAAATAGCAGAATTATTTCTTCTCTTGAATAAAGCATCCTATTTCCTACCCCTAACCTCAGAAGTGTATTCTTCAGGGGAGGACCTCTCATGCAACCTAGCACATGCTGATAGTTTTCCACCAATTATCCTATTTGCAGCTCCCCAACTAAATGGCATTATTTTAATTGATTTCATTGCACCAACTTCAAAAATTAATGAAAGCCATTTATGAAAACTTTAAGACCTCAGTCAGTTAGGATGACCTTCTGTAACAATGTTTTCAGCAGTTTTTCTTTTTTGCGAAACATTCCATGGCAAGTCTCTCTGCTATGAATCTTCTTTCTTTCCTGCTCTTCTTCTCGTTGATAAACTCTATTTTAAAACTTTTTTTAAAAGAAGGTTTTTACTGATGAAAAGGTGACTATGTTATTATATATTTTGTTGGGTCTTGCCTACAAAAAATACAATCTGTAGTCAGAACCTGTAGTCAGATTCTCATGGCTACCTACAATTCTCATAAATAAAACAGGATAACAATAATAACATAATTTAGAGGATTGTTAGGAAGAGTAGAAGTGGTAATAGATGCAAACTAGTTAGCACTGTTCCTGCCATGTAATCAGCACTTAGCAAGTAGTAGCAGCTAGTGTGATTCTTAAGTGACATGGAAAGCCAACCACACTGAATTCTTAGCAGCAATCAGACAAACATGCAAAGGCCTCTTAGTAAATGATTGGGGAATTAACTGAATGGCTGGTACTCAGTTTTCTGTGCTGTATAGTAGTAAGTTTCACACTTTAAAAATAGTCTTCAATTCCAGTTTAGAACATTCTTTTTAATCAGTCCTTTGCAACTTACCACAAAAATACAAAAGGTTAAAAAAATTATATCACAAAAAATAAGACAAACTGCCAAATTATTGCCAGAATCTAAAATAGCTTATCATTAACTATTTCACATATGGAACTAAACAAAGTATCATTCAATGACTAATAAATAGATTAAATTCTTTCCCTTGAGCACACACCCCTTGGATATAACACCCAGAGTCTTAGTGAATCAGAAAACTAAACTGCCCATCCTCTGTAGAGGACTGTCTCAGATATCCTCTCTATGAAGCAATATTTGAAATCTTAATGTTCAGGAAACATGAAGGGATAAAGCATGTGTGTGTACATGTGTGAGTGTGCATGTGACTGAACACATGTGTGTGCCGACAGGGGTGAAGGGAGAGGTGGGAAACCTCTAGGCAAATGGAAGCTAATGTGTATACATCTTATAATCTTATATTGTACAATACGCATAGGATAAAAAGAACAGGACAGGCGAGGACTGACTGTAGAAAGAATTGGTATTAATAATAGTTTAGGCTTAGTATATTGCTATTGTTTTTGCTGTTACTAATTTGTGTTGTTTTCTTAGTTTACCATATATCATCAACTCAGAATTCCAGAGAAAAAAAGGCCATGGGCAAAGGATAAAAATCTCACCTCAATCCAACAGGAAGGTACTTGGTAAATTCTGCTAGGAAAAAAAACTCTAGAAATTTAGTAATAGAGTATGCATATTAAAATGAACCACCAAAAAGGGAATTCTGTTAACAGTCTAGACAAATATCACATTTTTTATCTCTTGAGATAAACAAAGCCATTTCAGGTTCAGTAAAAAGAGGGAGTAAAATCAACAGGGAGATTTTGAAAAGGTACAGCAAATTAAAGGAAAGGCAGTACTCTCTTGGAGAGTAAAGAGTTTTTTCCTGCATTGTTCATCTAGATGAAAATAATTTTTTTTTTTGAGTCGGGGTCTCACTCTGTCACCCAAATTGGAATGTAATGGCTGATCACAACTCATCACAGTCTCGACTTCCTGTACTCAGGAGATCCTAATGCCTTAACCTCCTAAGTAGCTGAGACTACGGGCATGTACCACCACACCCAGCCAACGTTTCTGTTTTTGTGGAGACGAGTTCTTGCTATGTTACCCAGGCTGGTCTCAAATTCCTGGACTCAAGCAGTTCTCCTACCTCAACCTCTTCAAAATGCTTATAAATAATAATAAATAATCCAAAGTGACTATAGGCATGAGCCACCATGTTCAGTCAAAAAATTACTATATTTATCTTATAGTTGCTGCCAATTCAACAATAAGTGAACAAAAAAATGTTAACTATATTTTCCTTGTTGTAAAAAGAATATAATGTGTCCAGCAAGGATCATAGCCAGGTCAAATAAATTTAAACAATTAAAGCAATTACCCTAAAGGGAAAAATAAACCAAAATTAAGATAGAAACAAAAAATGAGAGCCAAAACCCCAAAAAAAGCATACAATGGGGCATCCATGTTTCCTGGAATTTGGGCACAAGTATTACAAGTATATTTTTCTAGCAAATATACACTTAGATAAATAAAGGTGTTCATACAAGTTCTACAGTGATTATATTAAAACATAGTTTTGATAACTGTATAATATTTAAATATAATACTTTATATCAAAATTTCCTAGTCATTCCATATGAATGGACAGGAAATTTGTTTCAAAATAACTCCTAGAGAAACATCATTATTCCAGAAGTCTAGAAAGAAATTTCTTCAGTGGTCATTGTTATTAATAGCAACAGTTACTATGTGGGTACTTTTTATATGTAAGGCTCTACAATAAGAACCTTGCACAGACTTATTTCTCTTTCTCTAAATATATATACTTAATATATGTATTTATATTTATTTCATATATTTATTATATATTTTATATATGTATTTATTATTCTTCACTCTCTAAAACTGGTAGACTGCTCACATTCTAAATGGTGATGACAATGGTGATATATGTAGATATATCAATGAATAGAGAGAGAGAGGTAGACATATATGTATGTAGATATCCACATACATCTAATGTAATGCTCAAAACGACTCTATGAAGGACATTAGAAATGTTATCAAAAAGAGACAATGAGGAGCATCACCAAAAATTGATTAGAACCAACATGAAAACATAAAGCTACAAAAACTTAAGAGTATGGTTTAGGGTTAACAGATAGATAAATGAGGAAATCTTTATATTCATTAAAACAACATGTGACAAAGAAATTAGCACCACATAAATGATTAAAAGACTAAGTATCATTAAACCCCCTCATTCTGTGTACCAAAATACCTTTCTGATTAATTAGAGCAAGATATTCAAAGTAGAAAAATGTAGAGAACAAAACAAAGGTTTAACTAATCTTTAACTAATCTTGGGTGGCCAAAAACCTTCTAAGACTGAAAGAAAAACATCCATGATAAAGAATTACAAATTTGAATATTAAAGCAAGTCAAAAATAATCACCATAAATGTTTTTTAAAACAAAAGAAAATATAGAATACAGCTTTAACTTGCTAGTCATGTCAGCAAGAAAATGCCAGGTGGACAAGATTTGTTCATTTTTTTTGCTTTTAGTCCATGACAGTGCACACTTCTGGTAAGAAAGCACTGCATGTGTCAGTGAAAATTTATGAAACTTTTCTGGGAATCAGTTTTTCATTATATATCAAGACACTAAAAAGCATTTTTATTTTTATTTTTTGAGTCACCCAGGCTGGAGTACAATGGTATGCACGCTCATGGCCACCCCAGCATTGAGGCTGAGGTCATTCTTCCGCCTCAACCTTCCAAGTAGCCAGAACTACAGGTGCACGCTCCCGTGCCTGGCCAATTTTTTGATTTATTGTGAGACAGGTCTCACCAAGTTGGCCAGGCTGGTCTCGAATGCACAGACTCAGGCAATCCGAAAGAGCTGGGATTACAGGCTGAACCCACGAGCCCGGCTTAAAAGGCGTTTTTATACTTTCATCTTGCAATTACATTTCTAGAAATCTACCCTAAGAAAATAACCAGAGATGCATACAAAGATTGATCTTCAAAGAATGCTCTTTGTTGCATAATTTACTGTTGTGAAAATTTTGAGGCAAATTTTCTGTCCATCCATATGGAACGACTAGATAAATTTTGATATAAAGTGGCATATTATGCAGTTACCAAACTGTGTTTTTAATACAGTAATTAATGACATCATGATAAAGGGTGAAAATAAAATATTAACCAAAAATCATAATAAAAAACTATATTTACAACTGAATCCAGTCTTTTTTCTATTAAACAAATATGCCTAGAAAAATATAGTAAGCTGTTCAAATTCTAAAACAAATTATAAAAAATATATGCAACTTATTGTTTGAATTATGAGTATTTTATTCTTTATACATGTTGGTATCTTCAAATTTTTTACAGTGAATGGCTTCTTCTTTTTTTTTTTTTTTTTTGAGTTGGAGTCTCACTCTGTCACCCAGACTGGAGTGCAGTGGCCACTCCCAGCCACCGCAGCCTCAACCTGCTGGGCTCCGGCGATCCTTCCGCCTCAGCCTTCCAAGTAGCTGGAACTACAGGCACACACTACCACGCCCAGCTAATTTTTTATTTATTGTAGAGATGAGGTCTCACCAAGTTGCCCAGGCAGGTCTCAAACCCGCGGGCTCAGGCAATCCACTCACCTCAGCCTCCCAAAGGTGCGGATTACAGGCTGAGCCACAGAGCCCGGCTCTGCTTCTTAATTTAAACATAGAAATAGGAAGAGTTGATAAATAGTTATAAAACTTTAATTTGTAGTTACATATCATAAGAAAAATAATTTTAACAAGTACACGAACAGGTAAACTTTTAAAAGAAGAAAAACCATACATGTATGTATACACACACAGACACATGCTAGTTGTATTTATAATAAGACTAATTCTAGTTTTTTACTGTACAGTTACTTTCATTAATGAATAATTTCAGCTAAATATTTATTTGTAAACAACTATCAAATTTATTTTTAAGGTATTTAAGCACTGAAAAAGCACTCTTAGAAGTGTAGTTTTTAAATTTACATTTGCAACAGAAAAGACCATATTATTTTCGGGAAAGCTCTTTATCTGTGAACTTAGTGAAGAGAAGTGAGAAATCAAGGCTGATTACACGAATACCTCACACGATGAAAAAAAGGAAGCAAGAAAAGCTGTAGGTGAGACTTTACAATCTCAGGTGTTGTATTTCAAATAATTAAGTATACTTATTATTGGGCATAAGATGATAAACAGGAAAAATAGTAGTCACATTATTACAAAAACCAGACAAACACCATGTCTAAAGTTAAGTCTATTTTAATATGCAAAAACATAAGCATTTCCCTGACCAAAGCTGTTTTTTATTTACAGCTAAATGGAAAAATCTCGTTCTTGAGCATAGTTATACAGTTGGATAGTAAGGGAACACAGTGAAATTTTCCATGTAGATTCTGTGGTACTTTTGTTGCAGAAGTCTGCTTAATACTGTTACTTAACACTAGGACATAACTTTGTGTCTATACTGTTTTGTATCTGTTACTAAATGATGATTATACTGAAAGTAAAATATCAACTTTTATCTACAATTTTATAGCACATATTTGCCAATGAAATGCATAATTTATATTACAGAAATTTAATACGACTGACTAGCAAAATCACTAATTAAGAAATAGGTCATAAATACTCTAAGAAACTTGACAGTCTGTTCTCTGAAGAAAATTAATTCAGAAGTCCCCTATTTGCATAAATCTCCAGGTCTCATTTTCACAGCTGTTTGTTCTGTCAGCTAGATGGTTGCATTTCAAAATTATTTCAACCTAATTGATGGGAAGTATACCTTTCAACTAAAAATATCATGCTCCACAAGGAAGACTGTTAGGGGAGAAACCTAAATTCATTCAGTTCATCTGGTAAGTTTTCCTTAAAAATAAATATCTCTAATACATTTAAGTCTTCCTTTACTAAATTATTGTAATCATATTAAAATATAATTTATTATTTCAGATTCCCATCAAAAATGAAAAGGTCGTATCTTTTTTATGTGTAAAATAATAAGTAGAGCTTATTTTAGCAAAGAATAAGTCATACTGGGGATATCTATTTTTCATTAATCAGTTGAGCATAATATGGAGTTCCAGATATGTACCCAGTATTACATTAGAAAAAGTGATAAAAATGTTTAAATATTACTGAGAATAGGCATGTATATTGTTTGTTGTAGTAATTTAGAAGATGGAAAGGAATTGGCAATTATTAGATCTAAAAATGTCTTTTACTTGCAATACCAAAAAGAACAGCAGGAAATTGAAGTCAATAGATCCCAGCCCAGATACCAAGCAACACCATTTTCTACCTGGAAGCTGGAGTTAATTATTTAAGCCCTGTGCACTTCAGTTACCCATCTGCAATAGAGGCTATTCTACCTGCATTACATACTTCACAGGATTACATATGAAATAATGGAAAATTGGGGACTGCAAATCATCATACAAATGCCAGTCGTGGCTCAGTGTCTGTTCTCATGACATTTAATCTTAACTGAAACAAAATCCTAGGAGACTGCACAAATTCATGGTCTTGTCTTATTGATGTTTATGGTATTACATGCAGAAGTTAACCCAAGCATGACCAGGATAAGAGACAACTGGACATACCTATTTTCATAGCTAGCAAAAAGATTCGCTGGTTTTTTGCAAATGTGTTGCTGCCATTAGTTTTCTTTTATTCTTGAAATTATATTTAAGTGTAGACTTTACTTAAAGTAATTTGCTGCTAGAATAGGCATAATGTTCTAATGTCTGCTTTGCTTCTAATTATATTCAAGCTCACTTTGACATTTAAGGCCAATTACATTAGTTTAGATTCAGTAAGACTTTTCCTTAGTCATCTAAAATTTGAACAATAAACTGTTTCTTTTTTCCTCCTCTTTCTGTATTCACTTTAGTGGAATGCTTGGCAAGAAGCATATTTTGGGAATTGTAAAAGCAAAATAAATAATGTGGACTCATTTGGAAAAAAAAGCAAAGAACTGTTTGGTCTTTCTTGCCAACAAAAGGCAGTCACAGGATTAACTGAAACCACCAGTTTCAACTCTATTTCCTTCTAAATCACAAGGAATAAGGCATAATTATTGTATAGATATATTGATATTTAAAATGCTTCAGTTCTATTAACACAAACATAACTGATTTCAACAGATCTCTAATTTCAAAAGAGTTCAGAGAGAGAGAGAAAGAGAAAGAGAGAGACATACATGGCTCCAAAAACTTTATCTAAAGTCACTAAAAATTAAATCCTCAGAAGCAGTTTTCTGTGACAAAATTCAGTCAGTGTTTCTTTGTGTTTTTAAATTCCAGTCTATGTGTTGTCTCGAGACCCAGAGCAAAACATCTAATTTACTTATGCTTTACTTTTAGTCTTGGATAACTCTGCAATTTTTACTGTTTATTCAATGAAAGACTGAGGAGTTGTGAGCACCAAAAGGCATTTATAGTACCCATAAATAACAAAATGTTCACTCTCACCTTTTTCTTTAATGAAATTAAATTAAACTAATTAAATCAAAATTAAAGAAAAAGGTGAGATCTACTAAGGTAAGATCTAGCCTGGAAAAAATATACTGGAAGGTATATAGCATTAAAACAAAATTTTCTAATTGACTGCCATTATAAATTAATAGAGTATAGAGTAGTTGACATCTACAGCTGTATAATATCATAGAAATCATTTAGTTCAAAGATGAAATAAAATGCCATCAAAACTAGTCAAATTTTCAAAATGATGTATCTTTAAAAATTGGCTTAGAATATATTTTATTCTCCCTGTAATCCCAGCACTTTGGGAAGCCAAGGTGAGTGGATTGCCTGAGCCCGCAGGTTCGAGACCAGCCCGGGCAACTTGTTGAGACCTCATCTCTACAATAAGTCAAAAATTAGCAGGGCGTGGTAGCGCGCGCCTGTAGTTCCAGCTACTCGGAAGGCTGAGGCGGAAGGATTGCCGGAACCCAGCAGGTTGAGGCTGCAGTGGCCGGGAGCGTGCCACTGCACTCTAGTCTGGGCAACAGAGTGAGACTCCAACTCAAAAAAAAAAATAATATATATACATATATGTGTGTGTGTGTGTGTGTATATATATACACATATACATATATAGTTTATTCTGTATCATTTTTGAGCTTTATAAAAATAAAATCACATGATATATGACAAAAAGCTTTTTTTATTACCAGCATAATTTTCTTATTGTAGTAAAATACATACGAAACTTGCCATTTTAACTATTTTAAAGTGTATGCTTTAGTGGTGTTAATTACATTTTCCAGTCTTGTACAACCATCACCACTATTGACCAAACTTTTTCTTTTTTTAAATTTTTTTATTTTAAAGATGGGTACAATTCAGGGCTAGGTATACAAAGGTTCATTATGCAGGTTCCCTTGTTGATGAATTTTTGCGTGCTCTCCCCCCCATCGGCAGTTTCCAGCTACTGCCAACGCTTTTCTTTTTTTTAAGCTGTAGTTTCACTCTGTCACCCAGACTGGAGCATAGTGGCACGTTCAAGGTCACCCCAGCGTTGACCTGCTGGGCTCCATCAATCCTTCTGCCTCAGCCTTCCAAGTAGCCAGAACTATAGGCACACGCTACCACACCCGGGTAATTTTTTTTAATTTATTGTACAGATGAGGTCTTGTCAAGTTGCCCGGGCTGTTCTCAAACCTGCGGGCTCAGGCAGTCTACTCGCCCTGGCCTCACAAAGTGCTGGGATTACAGCCTGAGCCATCGAGCCAGGCCGCCAATCCTTTTCTTATAGTATTACGATAATTGCTCAAGGCTCACTTATGAGTGAGAACTTGCCATACTCATTTCTTTGTTTTGGTGATAGATCACTCGGTATTATAGACTCTAAGTTCGTCCAAGTTGCTTTGAAGTTCATAATTTTGTCCTTCTTTAATGACTGCGTAATATTCCATCTTGTATACGTATCACATTTTTAAAATCCAGTCCTTTTTCAGTGGGCAGCACAGTTGGTTCCATGTTTTTGCTATTGTGAACAATGCTGCAGTAAACATAGGTGCACGGGTATCTCTTTCATAGAGTAATTTGAGTTCCTCTGGATATATTCCCAGTAGGGAGATTGAGGGGTCATATGGGAGGTCAATTTTTAGATCTTTTAGGAATCGCCAACTGTTTTCCACAGAGGTTGTACTAGTTTACACTCCCGCCAACAGTGTAGAAGTGTTCCCTTTTCCCTGCATCCTCTCCAGCATCTGTTGTTTTTTGAGTTAATGTTGGCCGTCTTGATTGGAGTTAGGTGGTATCTCAGCCTATCACCATACACAAAAATCAACTCCAAATATGTCAAAGACCTAACTGTAAAACCTCAAACTATAAGAACTTTAGAAAATGCAGGAGACACCTTTATGGAAATTGGAACTGGCAACCAAATCCTGATCAAAACCCAAGTGCCCATGCCATAAGAGATAAGATAGACAAGTGGGACCTCATCAAACTGAAAAGCTCAGAAACTCAAAGCCAAAGAAATCATCAAGAGAGCAGGGAGACAGTCCACAGACTGGGAAAAATTATTTGCCAACTGTATATCTGACAAAGCCTAACATCTAGGATCTATAAGGAACTCAAACATGCTGAAAAGAAAAAACAGCCACATAACAAAGTGGGCAAAAGATATGAATAGATGCTTCTCAAAAGAAGACACACGATCAGCCAACAGATACATGAAAAAATGCTCAATCTCACTGGTCATCAAAGAAATGCAAATTAAAAACACACTGAGACAAAAAGTTTTAAGTTTAAAAAATACACAGGATTTCTGAAATGTTAACCAGTGTGATAGAAGTTGATTTTTTTATATGTCATTAATACCAATTTTTAAATTATTTTAAAATAGTATTTGTATTAATGTTTTAATGTTGATAAAGTCTTCACATATACTTTATTTTGATTCTGAAAACAATCTTCAGAGGGTTATAATATGATCGCATATTTGAGGAAAATTGGTTTCAGAACAACTAGCTGTTTTTGCCCTAAGCTAGTCAGTGACCTTATCTCAAACTCAGGCCCTGTGACAGCAGAGGCCGAGCACTTGGTTCTTTGTCTCACTGCTCTGCTGACTCACAGAGCATCATGGTCTTCATATTCAGCTGATTTCATCTCTATTTTAACCTGTGGTCTTTCAGCCATTCCTTCTAGGAATGTGATATCTTGAGAGTGAGAGTAGAGATGGGGGTGGCTGAAGTTAGAGCAGAGGAAGTTTAAGGACAAAATTATGGATGTCGCGGCAACTTGGATGGTTGGATACTCAGTGATCTATCATAGAAACAAAGAATCGAATACCACATATTCCCACTTATAAGTGAGCCCTGAGCATTTATCACAGTAAGAGAGGGATCCGCAGTAGCGGGATACTGCCAGGGGAAGGTGAGGGAACGTAACATCACTAAGGGTACCTGACCCTAAACTAGGGGAAGTGAGGACCAGTTGGGGGCCCCAACTTCACCTGCACATAAACTACTTATGTACCTAATCCTGACTTGTACCCCACATCTTTGCAATAAAATAAAATAAAATTGCAGGTACCAAGAACAAACAGGTTTGCAGCCAGACTCGGTGGCTCAGCCTGTAATCCCACGCCTTTGGGAGGCTGAGGTGAGTGGATTGCCTGAGCCCGCGGGTTCGAGACCCACCTGGGATACTTGGCGAGACCTCATCTCTACAATAAATCAAAAACTAGCCGGGCGTGGTAGCGCGTGCCTGTAATTCCAGCTACTGGAAGGCTGAGGCAGAAGGATTACCGGAGCCCAGCAGGTTGAGACTGCGGTGGCCAGGAGTGGCCACTGCACTCCAGTCTGGGCAACAGAGTGAGATTCCAACTCAAAAAAAAAAAACAAAAAAAAACAGGTTTGCTAGGCCATGTTGAGGTCCCTTTGGATGCTATGGTGGGAGGGAATCTGTTTCCGGGAGGTATAACTTTCTCCCCAGTACAACTGGATGGCTATGGATAGAGTCTGGCAAAAAACAAAACAAAAACAAAAATAAAACAGAGAGATGGAATTTGACAAACTGCGAAGAGTGTAACTGGATTGATGGACTATGGAATTCCATCTAAGCGAGATCTATACAGGGATTTGAAATAAAGAAATGGCGATTGCCAAAGGCTTTAATATTGCAGTACTGTACTTTTACTATAAATTTCAATTCCACGGTATTTGTACCTAAGTACAATTTTGTTTAGCCATGATAATTGGAAGCTCTTGGAACTTTTATTTACTGTGAGATTTTAAATATATTTAATGGCATGTTTATTGGTTTTTCCTATCCTCTAACCCTAACCCTAACCCTAAAACTCTAATTCCATCTAGGTTACTGCGAAGTTCATGATTCTGTTCTTCTTTATGGCTCATAGTATTCCATTGTGTATATGTACCACTTTTTTTAATCCAGTCCTCTTTTGATGGGCAGCTCAGTTGGTTCCATGTTCTTGCTATTGTGAACAATGCTGTGATAAACATACATGTGCAAGTATCTTTTTCATAGAGTGACCTGAGTTCTTCCGGGTATATTACCAGTAGGGGGATTGCAGGGTCTATGGAAGGTCGATTTTTAGAACTTTTAGGAATCGCCACACTGATTTCCACAGAGGCTGAACTAGTTTGCACTCCCACCAACAGCTCACAGAAACAAAGAGCTGAGTATTGAATGCTCTCACTCATAAGTGGACCTTGAACAACTACCGTATTACCATAAGAAAAGGATTGAAAGCGGCAGGAAACTGCGGGAAGTAGGGTGGGGAGGCGGGGAGGTGGAATTGACAGTAGTCAATATCTGCCTGGGGAGGGGCACACCTCATTCACCTGCACGGTGAATATTTGTATACCCAGTCCTGAAATGTACCCCACAATTTTAAATAAAAATTAAAAGAGGAAATTTTTAAAAAAGATCTTCATTCTGTCAGTTATGAGTTTGCCAACCAATGTACTTTTTAAAAATGTAACCCTAACATTTAGGTAGGTCCAATATTTACTGTATATCTATGTCATTTTAAATATTGTTAAAGCATTGAATAGTTAAATAAGTTTTAAATAAAAGGAATCCTATAATAAAACATGAAAGGATTACAAGGTCCGTGGGTTTTTCAGAAGATAAACACTCTTCTACAAATTATTGCTATTTGAGTAAAAAAAGAAGAAATGAGGAAATTGAGTAGGTGAGCAATTAAGGCAACTAGAACCAAAAGAGGTGTCACTTTTGCACTCAGTGAATACTACCATCAAGGCAAGTCTTTTACTTTAGGGCTGTCTGGCAGTAAGACACAGCAGGAACACCCACACTAAAAATGTTGAGCTACTATATAAATTGTCAAGTGGATTTCATTTTGAAAGCAATTCTTTGTAGAGAGGGAGTTCTTGAACCCAGCTAAAAATAAAGAAAATAGATGAAAGTTACACTGTAAAAGTTGTATGTGGATGATATGAGTTGTATTCCCCATCATATTTTTTAAAATTTAGTGTGCACATTTTTTAAAATGAAAGAAATACATTTTACATGTATTTTAATACAAACGGCTTTTTAAAATTAAGTAAAAAGTGATTTACCAAAATGTAAGTTCATACAAAAACTTGTATACGAATGTTTATGGCAGTATTATTCATAATAGCCAAAAAGTGGAAACAACCTACGTATCTATCCACTGAAAAACAGATCAGATATGGCATATTCGCTCAATGAAATATTATTTGGCAATAAAAATGAATGGAGCTCCAGTACATACTACAACATAGAAGAAACCTGACCACATATTGTATGATTCCATTGATAGAACATATCCAGATTGCATAAATTCACAGAGAGAGAAAGATTATTGGTTGCTAAAGACAGAGAAAGGGAGGAATGGAAAGTTACTACTAATGAGCGCATCATTTCTTTTGGGAATAAAGAGAATGTTCTTAGATTAGATAGAGGTAATGGTTGCACGACTCTGTGAATAAATTAAAAGCCACCTATTACATACTTTAAAAGGTTAATTTTATGGTATGTGAGTTGAATCTCAATAAAGCAATTAGTTAAAAAAAAAAGAGTACCCCCTTCCCTAGTTTCTTAGTCCTTTCCATGCTAGTCCTGAGAGTTACAAATTTATTATATATTTCAACTTTTATATGTACACAGAAACATATCCATAGATGTGTGTTACAAATGGAATAACAGTTATTTTGTTTGCTGTATTTTGACCAAAACCTAAGATGTTTACCCATTCAACTTTCTCTTAATATTTGATTACATTTTAACCTAAATTAATATCCATACATGCTAAAATCCCAAATTACACATTGAGGCATCAAATGTCAAAGGTTATCCATGATACTTTTTTTTAAGGGTTAAGAACTTCTAGCCGGGCTCGGTGACTCAGCCTGTAATCCCGCGCCTTTGGGAGGCTGAGGTGAGTGGATTGCCTGAGCCCGCGGGTTCGAGACCTGCCTGGGCAGTGAGACCTCATCTCTACAATAAACCAAAAAATCAGCCGGGCATGGTAGCACATGCCTGTAATTCCAGCGACTTGGAAGACTAAGGCGGAAGGATCGCTGGAGCCCAGCAGGTCCAGTCTGGGTGACAGAGTGAGACTCCAACTCAAAAAAAAAAAAAGAACTTCTATGCAAGACCTGGATAAACACATTTAGTCTATTTTGTTCAGCACCAGAGAATGTCCTTGCTCTGTCTTCACTTAACACTAATAATATCCATTATTAGATATTTGGGGTCAGAAATAGTTCATTGGAGCTTGAAGGAGTGAAGGATTTACCACCATTGATCATTTCACCTTTGCCATGGTACTATGGCATGGGTCATTGGTGGCCCTGATGGAAGCCTGATACAGGTGACATTGCCCAGCCCACCTATGTTTGATATTCAAGGGCTGTGAGGAACAAAAGACCTTCTTTTTTTGGTCTTTGGTGGTCTGATTTTTATCCATCTCCCAATCTCAGTATATAACCGAAAAATACAGCACCAAAATGTGAGGCCGCTTAGGGGCAAACCATCATCTGTTTTAGTAGAAATATCAAGGAATAGCGAGCACACATGCAGAACTGAGAATAAGAATGAATGTTGGATTTAGCAGGATTTCCTAAAAGAGTGGATACAGAATGTCAGGAAATGAGAAGGACCAAAGATGTCTTCAGGATCATTGGTCTGAATAACTTGAAGACTGGATTTGCCATTTTCTGAACTGAGAAGGAGTGCAGAAAGGACGGGTTTGGAAGTGGGACATGAAGGGTTTAATTTAAGGCATCAAATGCTTGAAATTCCTGCTTCTAACGTCTGTCCAAGTGGAGATGTTAAGTTGATTCCGGGGATGGGGCTGGAAATTCAAATGTGGGAGTCATCAGTATGTTTATCAGTGTTATTTAAAGGCATTATAACAGATAAGATCAACTAGTTAGTAAGTGTTGAGATATAAGAAAAAGATATATGGTCGAACCCTGAGGCTCACTTAGAGATCAGGATATTGAGGAGAAACCAACAAAGAAGCCCAAAAAAGGCTGCATTGGATTTTGTGACTCTCTGCTACAGTGCTCTGGACCTTTTGGTGACTCAGAGACCCCTGTTCGCTGCTTTTTGATGTATTTGCTCCAGCAGCATCCCTGTGACAGCTTATATCCTCACACTCTTCTCTGGTGCTTTCACCCTTTACTCTCTGGTTCTCACCCGCTTCTCATATATATGACAAATATGATACACTCTAGTTAGAAAACAGGAACTCATGAAGCTAGTGATTTTCAAAATCTTTCTTCTCCATTAGGTAGAAATCATCGCAATCTCTTAATTCAATACATTATGTTTTCCACTTAAATTCTGTTCATTCAGAGATTTTGTTTCCTTGGAAATCAATATGTGTGTGTAACTTGGCCTTTGTGATTTCCCTTACATTGTCCATACTCAACTGCGTGGCCAATCTTCATTCGTTTGTTGACTTCCAGATTCTATTGCTGACAATGTGATTTTTCTTAATAGTTTCTGATTGAAATTCACTAGATAATTTTTTGATTGATTTATTTTCTAGTGGGGTAATGTTATTTATTCCAGATCACCTCCTATGCAAACTGGACCCTTTGCAAGTTAATTGTTCATCCTGGGTTCAATTGGCAGAAGGATGGCACCTGCACTTGTAAATATAGTTGTTGACCCCTGTTTGCACATAGAGGTTTGGACTTGAGAGGTAAAATATCAAAATAGTACAAAAGCACTGATGCCCCTACCCCTAAAACCTAAGGAAATGAATAAAGCAACCTTAAAAAAATTACACCAAAATAATCCCACTAAGGAAAGGCTACAATCTCACACCATTTTTCAAGCAATTAGTGGGAAATAAAACAGATACTCCATTTAACTTTGAACATTTGCCTTCTAATACTGTATGTGTTATATGTATCAGAGCCTCAGAGGAAGGATTGTATCTTAGATCATTACCTAACTTGCTGGAAAGCGTGGAAGACCCAATTATGATAGCAAAAAAAAAAAAAAGTAAAAAACAATCAAATTTGAGGATATAATTGTACACGTGACATAAGTTAGAAAATGAAAAGAGAGAAAAGGGGTAACCTGACAGGTAGCTGTGCTAAACACCCTCATTTTACACTGGGAAGAGTCAAGTCATTGTAATCTAGCGGTGGAATAAGAAGTAGAGATTTATGTACAAAATTTGGGAGTGGTTAGAAAAAGTAGGAGTGATGTTTGTGCCTGAACTAAATCTTCATGTAACAAAATCTACATCTAAAGTGGATAAATCAATAAATACTGAATAAGGATAGGGCTAGCACCACCAGAGTAAAAACAAAAGTGGTTAAAAATAGTAGTCTTTGGGAAGTGAAACTGAGACAATTAGGCATGAGACTGCCATATTTTATTCATTAAGAAATTTGCCATAGGATTTCTTTACTGCTTAATGTTTCAAAGATATGATCTCACATTGATTAAAATTTTGAAAAATAATATTAAGAATGCGCTTAGCAAGGAGTGAACAGAAACTATATAAGAAGAAATCTTTGTTCAGAATCATGAATAAAATCTTAATAAAGGGAAATATATGCATTTCTCTTAGATTGGAAAAAAATTGAGAAAAATAACAATTTTTCTTAAACTAATATGATTCTAATGAATAAAACAACAAGATCCTAAAGGAAAAATAGCATATAAAATATGTAAGAAAATTCTGAAAACAGTTGTGAGTAAGGGTTAGTAACCTTAGCAGTTATTAAAACGTACAATCAGCTGGGTTCGTTGGCTCAGCCTCCAATCCCACACTTTGAGATACTGAGGTGAGTGGATTGCCTGAGCTCGTGGGTTCGAGACCCGCCTGGGCAACTTGGCGAGACCTCATCTCTACAATAAATCAAAAATCAGCTGGGCCTGGTAGCGCGCTCCTGTAATTCCGGCTACTCGGAAGGCTGAGGCGGAAGGATCGTCAGAGCCCAGCAGGTCGAGGAGCCCAGCAGGCCAGGAGCGGCCACTGCCCTCCAGTCTGGGTGACAGAGTGAGACTCCAACTCAAAAAAAAACAAAACAAAAACAACAACAAAAAAAGTACAATCAATTACTAGTCAATTGGGAGATAAAATAAATTGATGAGAAATAACAGAAATAAAAAGTCTATTGATAGGACCATAAGTATATGAATTTTTGATATTGATAAAAAGGAATATTTCCAATTAATGAAGAAAAGACATGTCTTCAACTACAATGTGTTGAATCAACTGATCATCTATTGAAAAGAAAAAAAATGAAGATTAAATCCTGTCTCATTATTTATACCAAAAATAAACCTCAGATTTAAGCTGATTTAAACAACCACTTCAGGTTTGGCGTGCTTACAAGAATAAAATAAGGAAAGTATAAAACAACTGTATAAAACCATGAGTAAGTTTATATCTAATCTCGCAACGACAGAAGATGCTTTAAGCAAAATAAAAACACTTTAAATAAAAGAAGTAGCCAATTAGATCACACAGAAATGTAAAAATTATCTTTGTAAAAATAAATGTATAGGGAAAAATACATTGAACCTATGTGACAGATAAAAGATGAGTTTTCTTCATTTAGAAAGAGCTGGTGCAAACCAATAAGGACAAAAAAAGTCAGCAGTATAAGAAAGCAGGATAACCTGCAAACAGGTAGTGCAGAGAAAAGATGCAACTTCCCCTAAGTCTCTGCTCGTCATTCCTTCATCACAAAGGTCAATTGCTATCATTTTCCCAAAACAGTTCCTGAGTCACCCAAGAGGAATAAGTTAGTTCTTCTATGCTGTTCCTTGGTAGCTTCGCCATATTTCTCTGACATGCGATACTTTTCACACATTCACCTTTTTCTTCTTCTCTCAGTCCTAAATGTCTTAACAGAGGAAACCATGCCTACTCATCTCAGTCCTCAGCCCATCAAATCTTTAGCAGCCACTAATAATCCTTGTCTGAATAAAAAGGGAACAGAGGCCCAATGGACAACATGATAGTAAGTGTACTTGAGGCTCAATCTTGAACAAACTTGAATTTGAATTTGAATTTAAATTTCTGGGTAAAATCGTAACAAAACTGACAAGGCACCTTTCTAGCAAAATGCAAGTTACTTTTCAACCTTTCATGGAAATAGTCCATGGCACTCCCTTTCTTTGGATATTAACATAAGCCACCATAAACACACAAATCCCATTGTAACAAAAAGCTTTACTCTCAAATAGAATTCACAGCATCTCACAATATGAACTTTCAGGTGGTTGAGCTATGCATAAATGAGATTTTTTTTTCTGAGACTCTGAAAAAAGGAGAGGATAACCCCAGTGTTCTTGCCCGCTTTGCTTATCTCACGCCAACAGATTACAATCCCATAGCTCCGCGTTCCTGAGTATTTACTGAATGCATAATAGCTGAGTTTTCATCAAAGGTAATGCAGTAAACAAAAACAAATTAAGTGGGTTTGTGCCCAAGACAGCTGACAAGTACACCTGAATTTTTGGTCTCTAGATACCAAAAATAAATCTGTTGAACTTAATCACAAACTTTCCTGTCACTCTGGGGAAAAGAAAGCCATGTCCAGTAAAATTCCTTTTACTCTGGCAGGCATTTTGACTCTTCACCTATTGCTGTCGAATCTTTAGGATATACATGTGCTTTCACACTGGTGACACCTTTGTTGGAGAAAATACAGCTATTTTTATGGGAATCATTTTTGGAACTTGTGTTTCTCTCCTTTGAATGTAATAAATACCCAACAGAAAAATAATACAGGGATTAGTTCTGTGATAAGTTCTGACAGACCTATGAGGTTAGATGATGTGTTGCAAGATTTTTGAAAGCAATTTTTAGGAGTTAGTGTTAATTTTTTTGAAGCGTGGCCCCTCTCTTAGGCACCATGGCCAGGAAAATATAATATTGCCCTTGATGATGCTGGAGTCAAGTAGCAATAACAACATAATTCATACTTGAACAAAACACCTTGAAAGATAATGCAATTATAGAAATTAACTCAAGGAGAGACAATAAGTGCTTCTCCAGATCCTCACCCAAGAAGGATGGGTAGACGTAATGGACCAAACTCTAAATGCTGGGGGACATATGTGGGCACCTGTGGTTGCCATCTATTTCATTCTCTATCATCTCTTTGCCACTCTGGTGAGTTTAGCATTTCTTTTCAATTCTACCTTGGAATTAATCATGAGGTGAGCATCAATAGATACTTGGCCTATTATCAATTTCAAAAATTCAAGCCAAAGGACACTTTTGGTAAAGGGTAAGTGAAAAAAAAGTATCTCCTAGTTCAAGATTCAATTAACAGTAAAGTACTCCTTTATTTGAATAGGTTCACTGTGTTCTAAAAAGGTTAGCTATCAGTAGTAAAGGAAATCATGCAATGTGATTAGGCCTGGGCAGATCCAAGATTTCACTGAATGCAGGATGCAATACTTGGAAAAGTACTTACTTTGGAGTCATAATGCCTGGGTGCTATTCTATTTGTGCCACTAATTTGATAGAGTGACTTTGGGCTAACCACTTATCATCTTTGAGTTTAGTGTTTCCTTATCTTCAAAAGGAAAGAATCAGATTAGATGATCTTTAGACTCTGAAATCCTATCAGTGAAACAGGGCTTCTATCTTGGTCTCAGTCTCTTTCCATCATCCTGGACTTTATTTCTTGGAATTCCAATACCTGAGTATTCAATTTACACTTTCATTGTGCTGAAGCCCTTAAAGATGTTTTTAAAGAGTCACTAGACTCCAATTGTCAGCTTTTTCCAGACATCATCATAGAGTCTTATTAAAAAGTATTTATTGACCACTAATGTGCATAGGATACATGAGTTGGAAATGCATGTATACTTATATATTTAATTAGAAAAACATGTTAAGAATGGACTTGGCCAAAGATCTTGGGTGAAAGAGTTTAAGACTTTCAGCTTTGCTGACTTTTGTTGGATTGCTCTGCCTTTTGGTCTTGGCATCTTCCATGATCTTGACTCTGTGCCTTGAATTTTTTTTTTTAATCATGAAAATGTGTTTGTCTTTAAGTTGCTAAGCATGGCAATATTATTTAGAAATATTTCTTTTTTTAAAAGTCACATGTTTTTAATATGACAACTGAAATAATTTGATAGATGGGTACTGTAAAAATAAAATTAGGGTTGCTTTTCCTTTATATGCTTTAAACAATCAAATATAATTCACTATAAAAATAAGTTTCTCTTAGCAGCAGAAGCAAAAAGTAATAATCTCTTGAAAATGTTAAATAGCTTTCAGAAAGGAAAAAAAGGCAAGTTAGCAAAGATTTGAATTTTTTTAAAATTTGCTCAACAGTATTTACCACTAATAAGACTAACTTTAATAGAGGGTAATTATATTAGCTTTCTACACCGAATAGTTAGATATCACATTTTTAAGACCTTTATTCTTAGCTCTTTTGCATCTGTTGAATCAAGACTGTCCTTACCCTGATTAATCAGATAAAAACCAGTAATATTAAGATCAAAGTCCTTGAACATCTATACTAATTTTAAGTTGCATGCAAGCCTAAAGCTAGTGTGTAATACCTCCATTCTCTTCCTCTGTAGGCATTTATGTCCATGTTCCAGATCCTCACCCAAGAAGGATGGGTAGACGTAATGGACCAAACTCTAAATGCTGTGGGACATATGTGGGCACCTGTGGTTGCCATCTATTTCATTCTCTATCATCTCTTTGCCACTCTGGTGAGTTTAGCATTTCTTTTCAATTCTACCTTGGAATTAATCATGAGGTGAGCATCAATAGATACTTGGCCTATTATCAATTTCAAAAATTCAAGCCAAAGGACAAATGCAAAGTAGTCTTGTTGGATGAGATTCCTTCCATTCTAAATTTCTGTAAATTAAAGAACTGCTTGGGCTGGACATGGTAGCTCATGACTGTAATCCCAGCACTTTGGGAGGCCAAGATTAGGGGACTGCCTGAGCCCACGGGTTTGAAAACAGCCTGGGCAACTTGGAGAGTCCTCATCTCTACAATAAATTTTAAAAAGTAGCTGGGCTTGGTGGCTCAGCCTATAATCCCACGCCTTTGGGAGGCTGAGGTGAGTGCCTGAGCCCGCGGGTTTGAGACCCGCCTGGGCAGGTGAGACCTCATCTCTACAATAAATCAAAAAATTAGCCAGGTGTAGTAGCGCGCGCCTTTAATTCCGGCTACTCAGAAGGCTGAGGCGGAAGGATCGCTGGAGCCCAGCAGGTCGAGGCTGCGGTGGCCAGGAGCGGCCACTGCACTCCAGTCTGGGCAACAGAGTGAGACTCCAACTCAAAAAAAAAAAATAATTAGCTGGGTGTGGTAGCACACACCTGTTATTCTGGCTACTTGGAAGGTTGAGGCAGAAGGATCGCCTGAGCCCAGCAGGTTGATGCTGGGGTGACTGTGACCATGGCACTGCACTCCAGTCTGGGTGATGGAGTGAGACTCCAACTCAAAATAAATAAATAAATAACTGCTTGATCATTATTAAGTTAGAAGCTTACTCCATCAGGTATAAATTTTTACAAGAGGGAAATTAAGTCAGAACAAATTGAAAGTCTCATGTTTATATACCAATTTAACTATCCCTACACATTCACACCTAGATAATCTGAGGATCAAACCAGAACGACATTATTGTTATTTTTTTATCATGTAGAGACACTCTCTTCAATTTCACTGCATCCTCTTCACAGCTGTAATTAAACTGAAGACAGACAATGGTAGACCTTGGGGTGCAGTCAGTTAATTAGAAATCAGCACAGTGTTTTGTGCTACGTGCGACTGAAAGAAACACACGGAGAAAATAAAGCATGTAGCAGCAAATATTGTAAAAGCACAAAAGGCTGGGCGCGGTGGCTCAGCCTGTAATCCCAGCACTTTGGGAGGCCGAGACGAGAGATTGCCTGAGCCCGGGGGTTCAAGATCAGCCTGGACAACTTGGTGAGATCTCGTCTCTACAAAAAAAAATTAAGCTGGGCATGGTAGCGCATGCCTGTGATTTCCAGCTACTTGGAAGGCTGAGGCGGAAGAATCACCTGAACCCCGCAGGTCAAGGCTGTGATGGCTGTGAGCATGCCACTGCACTCCAGCCTGGGTGATAGAGTAAGACTCCAACTTTAAAAAAAAAAAAAAAAGCACAAGAAAACTGAATACCATAGTCCAGGAAAAATGAACTTCTGTCACACAAGCAGATTTTTCTCTTCAATGTATTTCTATTAAAAAACAAAGGAAAAGGTTATGAACTATAGCTAATGGCATACTAAGGGATGTAATTTTCAGATCTTTCTAATACCAAATGCACATCTCCATGTAACAAACTTTTTCATACTTAAGAAGCAAATCTAACTCTAACACTGTGTTAAAATCTCAAGTTAAGGATTCAAATGTTACCTTTATCAGGAACACATGAAATTTTTTTAAAATGCTACTCTTTACTGACTGGCAAAATGTCTTACAATATTATTTCTAACATTGGAACAAATAAATAGGTGCTATTCCAAATTAACAGATGATGAAACTGAGGCTTAGAAGAGTTTAGTAATTTGCCTGATGTCATACAGAGTGTAAACGCTAGGGCCAGATTAGTCCCAGGCCTATGGGGTCTGGCTTTGGCCTATATGTTTGCCGCTACTTATTTCTGCTTCCCTAGATAATGACATTTAAAGTTGTTACTGAAAGTGTCTTTGTCAAGTTAAGCCTTTGCCAGAGAGTCACTAAGACAAAAACAAATTATATGATCTCTAAGATCACTTCCAATTCTGAAGATCTATGTATTAAATAACATGTTGAGAAACATGTTAACTTAGAGGTTGTGTTTGCTATGGACAGAGAATTTCAAAACTAAGACACGCCCATCAAAACATTTATCAGGATGCATTGTTATGTGGTGTAAAGTCATGAGTTCAAAGAGTAGAACCATTTAGAAATTGTTTTGGCCTTTTTGACATAGAGTTGACTTCTAAAACATTCACAGAAGAAAAGAACGCCGGGCAGTGGGAATGAAAGTCCAGTTTCCAAAGCTGAATCTGACTCTGCTGGTGTTTGCACATTTAACCCTGGTTCTTTGCATCCTTCCTTCCAGGACCTTTAAGTCTGTGTCATTCATTCATTTGTTCATTCATCTACTCATTCATTCAGTCATGAATTTAACAAACATTGACTATGTGCTCAAGTCACTGAAAACTATGAATAGCTTGGGACTATTGATTGTGGGATAAATGCAGGGTAGGTTTGATTAAAATCATACACATAAGAGAATATCAATCTAATTGTTTCCTGGTAATCAATCTTATTTTTTCTAATAAAACAGTATAATCGTTTGCTATGTTCATTGCAGCTTTTTTATACTCAGATATAGGTTTGACTCTTAAATCAGAGGCACTAAATATGAAAGCTGGAAGAAAAAAATCTATATAGCCTAGTAAATTACTTAGTAAAGTAATATTTCTTTCAAGTGAACTAGGATCACTAATATAATGAAATAAAACATTAAAACTAGTACATAGCCTTCTCGGGCATTCCAGATCTTTTTTATGGGCTAAAATTGGCCTTAATTGTGGAACACTTAAACACATCCAAGGAACCCTGGAGTTCACCTGAAGCTGTAGAGAGGGATTCACAGTGTACAACTTGAAAACCTATATCTAATTCCACTCCTTCATCTACTGATTTATGGGACTGCCCCAAATACCTGTTATAATTTTTTCATCATGATTTTAAAAATTAGTTATTAGTTTTAAACAGTTCTGAGCTGCAAATTGAAACTTTGGTTTTTTTCACATTTTGCTTAATCTGTAAAGGAGTTGAGAATTGTGAAGTCTGCATGTCAATGAGAACAGTTCAGTGAATAAGGTATAGTACAAGAGTGTGGAGTTGGAAGCAAAAAAAGTCTAGATTCAGATTCTAGCGCTGCTGGTCACTAGATATGTGGTTTCATAAGAATCAAAAAACTTTCCTGATCTCTATGTTGTGTTACTTCTGAAAGTGAGAATAATAAAATGATTCAAAAATGCCTGGTTTCTAGGATTATCATGTATATGTGAGTTAACCTTGTATTTTTTAGGATTTTAGACCTGATTTAAAAGGACAATTGTTGCTGTCACCAAAACTGAGTTTCTTTAAGTTGAAATAAGATGGTGTATGCATTTAAAGCTACATATTAATAAATGTTAAAATTGTAATATATTAGTTGCTTTTGATAAAAGTTAAACATCATTGATCAGTTTAAAGTATCATTTATGTCTCTTCCTGGACCAATTTCCCCTCTCTCTTCTTTTCTTCCTTCCCAAAAACCCTTCTCCCAGACAGTGACTGTAATAAATGTGGTGTGAGTGAGTCTTCCCCAGGTTTTAAATCATATTTCACTAAAGTTAACATACTGTCGCTCATAAGAAGACTCATTTTGTACAACACTAAGGAAAAGAAACAATAATTAAACTACACATGTAGATGATAAGGTGAATTCCTATTTCAGAATGAAAGTAAATGTGCATCCTAAATGGTGTCAAACACTACATATATTCTTTTTTCCTCCCCCCACCCACCATATATTTTTAAAAAATCAATGATATGTAGAGAAATACCTCACATGCATATATCCATTGAAAATATATAGTGTTTCAAACTTAAGGTTACCATATGAATATGTTGTATACCATACATTTTTAAAATTGATATTAATTCTTCCTTAGTTTGAGTGAACTTAGTTTACGCAAGCTGGGGAAGCTGTCCAGTGTACACTCTTTTCTCCCGGTTATGTCCTGACTTCATGCTGAGGCCAAGTTACAATGGTCATGTGTTTCTCTACTTATTAGTCATTAGCAGCAGCAGTTTTCAGAATCAGTGGTATCAAACTCTACATATATCCTGCAGCCAAGTTTTTCACAAAATACTGCTTTTGAGACCTTTTAAAATCTTAATACACATGAAGCTTATTCATTCTTATAGAGAATCATATAGGAATCCAGTGATTAAATATGCTGTTATTTGTTTGTCAGTTCTCTTCCTGATGGATATTTAGTCTGTTTCCCAAGTTTTTACATGTATAATATTGTAACATATGTATGCATTGTGTCCACTTGTATGAGAGTTTCTCTAGACTATGCCAGAAAGTAGAAGGCCTAGATCTTGGATACAACTCTGTACAGGGGTCTGTAAGCCCAGATACCAAATCCAATCCACCACTTGTATTTGTAAAGCCTGTGAACTAAAAAAGTTTATACGTTTTTTAAAGGTTATGTAAGCAGGTACCCACATAATATGTTCAATGTTGCCTTGTGGCCATTGACGTCTAAAATATTTACTGTCCAGACCTTTAAGAAAAAATTTGCAGAACCCTGCTCTGTAGGCCAACTGTACTAATTTGCCGTCCTAAATGTAGTTGGTTGAGAATTCTAGTGTTCTTACATTCTCACTTTCACTTGACATTGTTTGATGTTTAGAATTTTGACAATTTTAAAAGAGAATGGTGGCATAAATTTACCTTCACTTGAAATTCTGCATTTCCATATTTTAGTAGGGTAATGATTTGTTTATTGACCATCTTCTTTGTGATGCACTCAATCATTTGCTTTACCTATTTATCTAAAAACTAGTTTGTCTTTAAAATTTTATTTGTGGGAGTGATATATATATGTATACACACACACACACACACACACACACACACACATACACACGCCCATACACACAATACATGCTGGATACTAATCTATCTACTATGTATGTTGTAAATATCCTTTCTTAGGCAGAATTTTGTTATTCCTATTTGCCTATGATACCTTTTGACATTATATATTTATTTTATTTTTAATTGAAAAATAATAATTGTACATACAGTAGTCCTCCCTTAGTTCCAGAGGGAGACTATATTCCAATACCCCCAGTGTATGTCTGAAACTGTGGATAGTACTGGACCATATATATATATGGTTATAGTTATTTTTTCTATACAGATATTCCTCTGATAAATTTAATCTATAAAGAAGGCACAGTGAGAGATTAACAACAATAGCTAATAAAATAGAGCAATTAGAGGGAGAGGCATGATGGTCCCTGTGGAGCAGCAGACGGGCATCTCTCTTGCCAAGAAAACAAAGAGTAGGGACCCAGGCATCAATAGACAGAAACGCCCTGAATACTTTTGGATGAGTGAAACCCCTTATACCCAGCAAAGGCCAGAAAGCAACAGCAGACACAGGATGCTGGGCACCTCACCCTGTGCCAGGCATGGACAGAAACAGAAGCTCTGCTCAGTGAAGGAGACAGTGAGTGATTCTCAGACTTTTTGAGTCAGTTCACTCCCTACCAGCTATGTGTAAGCCATTGGTTCCAAATGGGGGCCAATGGTGGGCAATTAGAGTCCAAGAGGAACAGAGAACAGAGCTGCACTCTGGCTGCCACATGGCAGCTAATCTTCATGCAGGAAAAACCTGCCTACAGAGGGAATCTGACTGGCATGACTGCCACTGGCAGATTGGGGAGAGACAGACCAGTGCCTCTCTTGTGAGCAAGGCAGAGAGTGGGGACGCAACTGCCAATAACTGGAGACTCCCTGAACACTTTTGGATGGATAAAACACCCAGCAGCCAGCAAAGGTCTTAACCAAGCTGAGGAAAGAATCTCAGAGTTTGAATACCAAAATGTGGAATTAACCCAACCTTTCAAAAAATAAGAAAAAAAGCTCATAAAGAAAGAGCAAAGCTTTCATAAGATGTAAGACTCTATTAAGTAGCCAAATCTATGCCTGATTGGTATCCCTGAAGCAGAAAGGAAAACAGAGAACACCATTAAATAAGCATTCCATGAGGTCATTCAAGAAAACTACACTCATCTTGCCAGAAAAGCAACCATTCAAACAGAAGAGATTCAGAGAACCCTTGCAAGGTATCACAAGAGAAGACCAACCCCAAGACACACAATAATCCACCTCCACAAAAGTAAGCATGAAAAAAAATCCTAAAGGCAGTGAGAAAGAAAGATCAGACTACCTACTGGGGAAGACCCATCAGAGTCACTCCAGACTTATCTGCAGAAAAAATACATGCCAGAAGGTACTGGAGTCCAATTTTTTTTTTTTTTTTTTTTGAATTGGAGTTTCACTCTGTTGCCCAGACTGGAGTGCAGTGGCTGCTCCTGGCCACCGCAGCCTAAACCTGCTGGGTTCCGGCGATCCTTCTGCCTCAGTCTTCCGAGTAGCTGGAACTACAGGCGTGCGCTACCACACCGGCACGCCTCGGAAGACTGAGGCGGAAGGATTATTGTAGAGATGAGTTGCCCGGGTGGGTCTCGAACCCGCGGGCTGAGGCAATCCACTCACCTCAGCCTCCCAAAGCATGGGATTACAGGCTGAGCTACCGAGCCTGGCTGAGTCCATTTTTTAACATTCTTAAAGATAAGCAATTCCAACCAAGAATTTCCTACCTCACCAAGCTAAGCTTCATCAGTGACAGAGGATTAAAATGCTTCACAGACATCCAATCCCTAAGAGAATATACCACCTCCAGACCAGCCTTTCAGGAGATACTTAAGGTGATGAATACAAAAAAAAGAATCGTCATGCCTGTCACAAAAGTACAGGCAAACACAGAGTTAACAGAGCATACTGAGCACCTACAAAAATGAAAACACACATATATAAATATGAAAGTTAATAGAAAACAAAGCAACACTCTGAGAACCCTGTGACAGAGATAAACTCTTATAGTTTAATAATCAACTTGAACATGAATGGACTAAATGTGCCACTGAAGACACACAGAGATGCAAATTGGAAAAAAAGATGAACCAACAATCTGCTGCCTGTAGTTGAAGACTGGGAAACGATCTTTCAGGTGAAAAGAAAACAGAAGAAGGCAGGAGTGCTATTCTGATATCAAAGTAGTCTTCAAACCACCAAAAGTTTAAAAAAAGGACATAAAAGAATACCACATAATGATAAAAGGCTCAATCCACCAGCAATAAATATCCATCCTAAACATATATGCGTCCAACACAGGAGTACCAGGTTTTATAAAACAACTATTAAGTAAATTAAGAGAAGACATTAACTCTCACACAGTCATAATTGGAGACCTAAACACCTGACTGACAACTTTAGCTAGATCATCAAGGCAAAAAGCCAACAAGGAGATCTGGAACCTCAACTCAACACTCAATCAAATGGACTTAATAGACATCTACAGAACACTTCACCCAACAACTGCAGAGTATACATTCTACTCATCAGCACATGGAACATACTCCATGATCAATCACACTCTCAGACATAAATTAAGCATGAACAAATTTCAAAAGATTGAAATAATACCATGTATCTTCTCAGAGCACAGAGGAACAAAAATAAAGATCACCACCAACAAGATCTCCCCACAAACATACCAAGACATGAACACTAAACAACATGCTGCTGAATGAATTCTGTGACGCATCTTATCAGAATTTCTGAGATGCCATGAAAGCAGTATTAATCTTACACCTAAAGGAGGTAGAAAGGCAAAATCACAAAAATTCTAACTTCAACAGAAGAATCCAGATCACCATGAAAAAAATCATAATTGCAAGACATAAAAGACAAAAATATCAGGCCAGGTGCAGTGGCTCAAGCCTGTAATCCCAGCACTTTGGGAGGCGGAGATGAGAGGATTGCCTAAGCTCAGGGGTTTGAGATCAGCCTGGGCAACTTAGTGAGACCCTGTCTACAATAATTCAAAAAATAAGCTGGATGTGATAGCGTGTACCTGTAGTTCCTACTACTTGGAAGACTGAGGTGGAAAGATCACCTGAGCCCAGCAGGTTGAGACTATAGTGGCCATGAGAATGCCACTGCATTCCAGCTTGAATGATAGAGTGAGACTCCAACTCAAAAAAAAGAAAAGAACAAAAAAAAAATTATAGGAAGGATCAACAAGTTGAAACACAGTTTCTTTGAAAGAATAAATAAACCGGGCTCGGTAACTCAGCCTATAATCCCTTGCCTTTGGGAGGCTGAGGTGAGTGGATTGCCTGAGTCCGCGGGTTCGAGACCCGCCTGGGTAGCGAGACCTCATCTCTACAAT
>NW_007070544.1:647398-670077 GCF_000164805.1 Carlito syrichta
CGGGAGCAGCCACTGCACTCCAGTCTGGGTGACAGAGTGAGACTCCAACTCAAAAAAAAAAAAAAAAGAAAGAAAGAATAAATAAGACTGATGGACTCCTGGGGACAGATTGCCCAAAAACAAGAGAGGAAGTTCAAGTAAACACAATTAGAAATGAAAAAGTTAAAGTCATGAACCTGAAGAAATTCCAAAGATTATTGATTACTATGAACACATGTATGCAAATAAATGTGAAAACCTAAAGGAAATGGAATGCTTTCTGGTATTATACAACCTCCCAAAGTTGAGACAAGAATAACTTGAAACTCTAAGTAGACCAATAATAATCCAGGAAATAACTCAGTCATAAGAAATCTCCCCATTAAAAAAAAAAAAATCCCAAACCAGATGGCTTCCCATTTGAATTCTACAAGACATACAAGGAGGAACTGATACCAATCTTATTGAAACTATTCCAGGCAAGTGAGAATGATGGAATTCTCTCCAACTCATTCTATGAAGCTAACATCATACTGATACCCAAACCTGGCAAAAACCCATCAAGGAAAGAGAATTATAGGCCAATCTTCATAATGAATATAGACCCAAAAATTCTCAACAAGATTCTAGCAAATTGGATCCTACAATACATCTCAAGGATTATCCACCATGATCATTCCTGGAATGCAAAGCTGGTCCAACATTTGTAAGACCATAATTCAGCACATTAACAAATGTAAAACCAAGAACCACATTATTTTATCATTAGATGCAGAAAAAGTATTCGACAAAATCCAGCATCCCTTTTTGATATAAACCCATGAGCATTTAGGCATAAAAGGAACATTCCTCAAAACAGTAAGAGCCTACTATGATAAACCCACAGCCAACATTTTGCTCAAAAGGCAGAAACTGGAAGTATTCCCCCTAGGAACAGGAACAAGAAAAGGATGCCCACTCTCAGCCCTCCTGTTCAAAATAGTGCTGAAAGTTTTAGCCAAAGAAATCAGGCAAGAGAAAGAATATCAGGGATATGCAAATAGGAAAAGAGGAAGTTAAGCTATTCCTCTCGGGACAATATGATGCTATACCTTGAAAACCCAAAGAGGTCTGTGAAAAGCCTCTTTGCACTGATAAATGACTTTAGTAAAGTTTGGGGGTCCAAAAATCAATGTGCAATAGACAGCTGCATTTTGAAATACCAGCAACAAACAGGCAGAGAACCAAATAAAAAGCCCAATCTCATTTACAATAGACACATACATACACACATACAAATGAAATACATACCTTGGTATCCATATAATCAGAGAAATGAAAGATCTTTACAATGAGAACTACAGAATGCTGCTCAAAGAAATCAAGGATGACACAAAGAAATGGAAAAACATTCCATGCTCATGGACTGGAAGAATCAATATTGTCAAGATGTCCATCCTACCCAAGGCAATCTACAGGTTCAATGCAATACCCATCAAATTCTTCTCAGACCTGGAAACGACAATACAGACATTCATATGGAAACATATAAGAGCACAAATAGCCAAAACAATCCTCAACAAAAGGAACAAAGCAGCAGGTATCACACTACCAGACTTTAAACCTTATTGCAAGGTTACAGTAACCAAAACAGCCTAGTATTGGTACAAGAAAAGGCACATAAACCAATGAAACAAGAATAACTTGAAAGCAAGACAGAGATTCCAGAAGCAAAAACACAGTCTCTCGACCAATTCATCTTTGACACAGACACCAATAACAATCACCAAGGGGAGAAGAACATATTTAGCAAATGTTGCTGAGAAAACTGGCCGACTACATGAAGAAGGATGAAACTAGATCCCTACCCTTCACCATATACAAAAAATAACTCAAAATCAAAGACCTAAATGTAAGTCTTCAAACAATAAAAATCTTAGGCCCTGCGCGGTGACTCAAGCCTGTAATCCTAGCACTTGGTGAAACTGAGACAAAGAATTGCCTAAGCCCAGGGGTTCAAGACCAGCCTGCACAACTTGGCAAGACCTCGTCTCTACAACAAATCAAAAAATTAGCCGGGTGTGGTAGTTTCAACTACTTGGAAAGCTGAGGCAGAAGGATTGCCTGAGCCCAGCAGGTCGAGACTGCAGTGGCCATGAGCATGCCACTACACTCCAGCCACTCCAACTCAAAAAAAAGAAAAAGAATTAGAGAGGCAACAAATTCTTGACCAAGTCCTTAAGCAAAAGCTATAAAAGCTAAGATAGACAAGTGGGACCTCATCAAACTGAAACTCTTTTGCACAGCAAAAGAAGCCATCAAGAGAGTAAAGAGACAACCCATAGAATGGAAAAAAATATTTGCAAATTATGCATCTGGCAAAGGCCTAACATCCAGGATCTACAAGGAACTCAAACAAAGTAAAAGGAAAAAAACAAACAACCTCATTAAAAAGTGGGCAAAGGATATAAAGACACTTCTCAAAAGACGATATACAAGCAGCCAACAGATGTGAAAAAACGCTCAGCCTCAATAATCATCAGAGAAATGCAAATCAAAACTGCAGTGAGATACCACCTAACTCCAGTAAAGATGGCCATTATTAATAAGTCAAAAAAAAAACCCTACGCTGGTACAGATGCAGAGAAAAGGAAATGGTTCTACACCGTTGGTGGGCGTGCAAGCTAGTTCAACCTCTGAGTAAAGCACTATAGCGATTTCTAAAATAACTTTAAAAATTGACCTTACATACGATCCAGCAATCCCTTTCCTGGGAATATACCCAGAGGAACATAAATCATTCTACAAAAAATACACCTACACATGCATGTTTATTGCTGCACTATTCACAATAGCAAAAACATGGAACCAACCCTACTGCCCAGTGAAAGTGGACTGGATAAAAGAAATATGGTACATATACACAATGGCGTATTACACAGTCATAAAGAAGAACAAAATCACTGGACACTGCTGGGGAGGGAGGGAGGGAGGAGTGTAGAAGACACGAAAACACAAAGGGTACCTAGTCTACTCCCAGGGGCGATAAGGCCAGTTGGAAGCCCATACTTCACCTGCATGCAACCCACTTATGTAGTTAATCCTCACTTGTACTCCACATCTCTAATCAAATTAAAAAATAGGTGCATGATGTTAAAAAAATAAAATAGAGCAATTATAATAATATACTATAATAAGCGCTATATAAATGTGGACTCTATCTTATACTCTTGCTCTCCTTTTCGAAATATCTTCGTATTTTCTGGCCACAGTTGATCATAAGTAACTAAAACCATAGAAAGCAGGATAGTGCATAAGAGGGGACTACCGTATTTTTGAAGTACAATGTGGTACTTCAATACATGTATACATTGTGGAATGATCCAATTAACTCAAAGCTATCAGTTTTTCACTTAAGGTCTACATTTATTTTGAACTCATGCATAAGAAGTTCTTTCCTGCCCTGAGATATATCTTCTTCTGTTTATAATTTTTGCTTTTAACCTTTAGGTCTTCAACCCATCCTAACTTTTTATTTCTACATTGTTTGAGCTAAGTGAGATATACTGTTTAAGTAAAACTCACATCCTGGTCAAGTTCGGTGGCTCAGCCTGTAATCCCAGCACTTTGGGAGGCCGAGGCAAGTGGATTGCTTGAGTCCACAGGTTTGAGACCAGCCCAGGCAACTTGGTGAGACTTCATCTCTACAATAAATAAAAAATTAGCTGGGCATGGTAGCACATGCCTGTAGTTTCAACTACCTGGAAGACTGAGGCTGAAGGATCGCGGGAGCCCAGCAGGTCAATGCTGGGGTGGCCGTGACTGTGCCATTGCACTCCAACCTGGGTGACAGAGTGAGAATCCAACTCAAAAAAACAAAACAACAACAACAAAAAAAAAAAACCCACATTCATTTTTCTCAACTACATTTACATGAAAAATTTAAAGCTTTAGAATATTTATTTGGTTTCTCTAATGATGAAGTCTAAGATCAACAAAAAAGGTGAACTATTCAAACTTTTTAGTTTATAAATAATGGGCTTTCTCGGGTGAATTCAATTTGATTCCACACTGTTTTACTGAACCTCTTCAAGTATGTATAGATAATAACCTATTTCCTGGCCAAAGTGGGAAAGAGTTTACTCTGTGTCCATTTAAAGGCTACTACTAACTAATTGGGCACTAATACTTGTAAATGCAGACCAACCAACCAACCAACAAATCAAACCTGTGATTCGGGCTGGGAGCAGTAGGTTACACCTGTAATCCCAGAAATAGGAAGGCCAAGATGAGAGAATTGCTTGGGGCCAGTAGTTCAAGACCAGCCTGGGCAAAATAGTGAGACCCAGTCTCTACAAAAATACTTAAAAATAAGTCAGGCATGGTGGCACATGCCTGTAGTCCAGCTACTTGGGAGGCTGAGACAGGAGGATCCTCTGAACTGAGGAGTTTGAGGTACAGTGAGTCATGATTGTTCCACTGTGCTACAGCTTGAGCGACAGAGTGACTCTGACTCTCTTTAAAAAAACAAAAAATCAACAAAATCTCCTGTGATTCAGGACCTGATTATAAAAGTGATTAAAAAAGGCATGTATATTGCAGTTCACCATGTGATCAATACCTACAAAATAAAATCTACTTTTCAGATCTACCTGATATAACATGTGACATATTAAAAATATTAGCAAACAGCTGGAGATGATTTGTGGGCCAGTATATAAATACGTGCATGATGGTGACAGGCCTGTTTTATAGACACACTGAATGTCCTTCAAAAAGTTTTCACAAGTTAATGTCTCTATTCCAAAAGCCCGTCTTTAGGCTTGAACTCATCTTAAAGTGAGCGTTTTTGTTTAATTACATATTTTCTTTTGCAAAATACTACAAAGTGTTTTAACTCAAAAGGGAAAAAAGAAGTCTACATAAATATACAAGCTCTGATCTGGCTTTTATTCATGCTGACCAGTGGTGCCACACAACCTGGTGAGTTCCTGATTTAGTCTTCTCAGGGACAGGCATGTGCCAAGCAGCAAAAAAACAAAATGTTTGACTGCAGCTTGTTCTGAACTAAAGAACAGCAGGCTATTCCGTCACCCCTAGGGACACCAATTTTTCAGCCCACGGTGAAAATCAAGCTTAAGTGTATAGCAAATGCATATTCATAAGCACTATCTATTATCCCTTTAAAATGTCTCTTCCACCAGGTATATGGTCTGTATTTCTGTCCTGACTGATTGCAGTTTGTCAAATGCTTGTTAAATTCATCATTTTTCCCACTTCTGTCAATGATTTTGGGATAAGGACTATGGAAGACTTAAGCAGCTGAAAGATTGAATTTTTTCCTGCAATGTTTTTCCTTTTATTATTGTTTCAAAGGAAAGTCCTGTGATTTGAATACTGAAAAGGGAGAAAATGTAATTAAGCGTCCATTGTGGATAGTCTTTTTGTTACCTTTGAAGTGCTGAAATTAACACAGCAATCTCTTGATTTTGCCGGGGTAGTGGCAGCTTGCTGAGAATAGTCATATTTTACTGACAGAAATGGGCATTCCAACGTGTAAATTAAATAATTTGATTTTATAGAGTTCATTTAAAAGCGCATCTGTATTGAATGTATCCCATTTTACACAGTTCTGATTACATTTGACTTTTTGTTGACCCACATAAGAAGTGAAATAGTTTCATACTACAGGCTGTAAGACAGTTTAGGATAGTATAATTGTAAATGGTAAAAAGGAAAGAAAAGCATAACATTATGAGACACTGATTCCTGCTGTGTTTCCACTGTATACTTGAAAATAATTTAGAAATATAAATTATTAATAAAGTTCACAGTAGATAAAGAAATTAGATTACAGGGGACTTTAGCTCAAGGGCCTTCCTTAAGCTATATAAAAAGGAAAAATATAGTAAAAGTAAACTTTACAGAAAGAAATGAAAATGAAAAGGGAAAGATACATAGGGTGAGGCCATAGGTATACGCAGTTAGAAAGGACTTACAAGGGAATATGTCCCTACAGCAATAGAAACTCTCAACCAAGAAAATTCATTCTAAATCATGAATGAATTACCCCGGGCTTCTTACAATGGTTGTCCTCTTACAAAAAAAAAAAAATCTGTAACTTTCAGCTGTATGAATCCTGCTAATCCAAAAATGAGTCTTCTGTAGAAAAAATGAGAACTGTAGTGTGTTTGACAGTGGAATGGTTTGTGTCACAACAGAATTAGAGGAAAAAAGTTATGTTACAAACACAACCACTTCAGTGATTTATTGAATTTGACTGAAATGCATTATGTGCAAATGAACAACAACAAAAAAACAAGTCTGTCTATGGTTAAATGTAGAAGATGCAAACATAGCATATACCTAGCAAACCCTTAGCTCAGGAGAATCGGGGCTTTTTCAGAGACGAAGGAGGAAAAAAAGAAATTGGAGAAAGAAGGAGTCATGAAGAGACCGGTGAGACCCTGGGGTAGGCACCATATTGAACCTGGAAAATTATGCTTTTAAGATCCGCTAAGCTGGAAGGTCAGAATTCCATTATGTCATTTATAAATATCCTAACAGACGTTCCAGGCTTCAGCAGACCTGATATGGGGCATTTTCCACTCTGAAAGCATTGGTTGATGCTAAAAATTATATTGAGAATGGACATTAAATCTGAGAAAAGTAAAAAATTAGATACCTGAAACTACTTGTTCTTCTCCACTTGTTCATTGAAATAACTGATTTACAATGCATCCATGGTAGTCTTTAAAGAAGATACATTACATCGATTGTATATTATATAATAGAACAAAAGCTATGTTACATATTAATATAATCATTCTTATAGACCTGTTAAAAGCAGCAAGTATATACATAATATATATTATAATTATGTATAGTATATATACAAAATACTTATTATAAATATATATATGTATAGCTTAGAGACAAAGTCTCACTCTGCTGCCCAGGATGGAGTGTAGTGGCATGGTCATACCTCACTGCAACCTCAAACTCCTAGGCTCAAGTGATCCACCTACCTCAGCTTCCCAAGTAGCTAGAACCACAAGTACATGCTACCGTGCATGGCTACATTTTTTTTTAATAGAGACTGAATCTCACTATGTTGCACAGGCTGGTCTCGAAATCCTGGCCTCAAGCAATCCTCCCACCTCAGGCCTCCCAAAGTGTTAGGATTACAGGTGTGAGCCACTGTGCCTGGCCCAAATATATGTTATGTAAATATTTATATATATTATATATGTAAATTCATATATATATGAATTTATACATTTTATTTTTTAAAAAACTAAACTTCACTTTATTGAAAGTCTATGTGTGCTTTAATGAAGTCCAAAAGGAAATGAAAAGGTATGCCATTAGCCTTTTTCTCCTGAAATTGGGTCATTAAAAAAATAGTGACTGGCTCAGCTGTAATCCCAGCTCCTTGGGAGGCCAAGGCAAATGGATTGCCTGAGCCTGCAGGTTCGAGACCAGCCCAGGCAACTTGGCGAGACATTATCTCTACAATAAATTTTTTAAAATTAGCCAGGCTGGTAGCACGTGCCTGTAGTTCTGGCTACTTGGAAGGCTGATGCTGAAGGATCGCTGGAGCCCAGCAGGTCAACGCTGGGGTAGCTGAGCCCAGCAGGTTGACGCTGGGATGGCCGTGAGCATGCCACTGCACTCCAGCCTGGGCAACAGAGTGAGACTCCAACTCAAAAAAAAAAAGTGACATAGTATGCCATGCTGAACTATAAATTGAATATTATCTAAATCTAAATATTAAACCATAAAAAATGCAAAGCAAGTTAATTACATAATGTAGAACTGGCAAAGTACAAAGGTAAATGTGTTTCATACCAATGATGAAGCTCCTGTGATTCGATGTGGCAAGTCTCTGTAAAAATCCTTTATTCTATCAAGAATATTTTAATATAAACCTGTACATCATACTTGAGGGCTCTGGAAAACTAGGAGAACTTTTGTCACCACATGTGCAGCACTTGCAGTAGGTAAACACTAAAACTAAGATGCAGACATCAATGTAATGGGTTCTGATCCTTAATGAGCATGACTTCAGCTTTCTATAAAAACCAAACAAATGAAAACACCCAGAGCTGGGTGCAGTGGCTCATGCCTGTAATCCCAGCACTTTGGGAGATGGAGGCGAGAGGATTGCCTGAGTCCATAGGTTCAAGACCAGCCTAGGCAACTTGGCAAGACCTCTCTCTCCAGTAAATCAAAACATTAACTGGGCATGGTGGCACATGCCTGTAGTTCCAGCTACTTGGAAGGCTGAGGTGGAAGGATTGATTGCCTGAGCCCAGCAGGCCGAGACTGTGGTGGCCATGAGCGTGCCACTGCACTCCAGCCTGCACAACGGAGTGAGACTCTGAAGCAAAATTAAGAAAAAGAAAAACACCCAGAAAACTCAGGAATGACTCTTGCTTCCAGAATTAGGGTTTGTCACTCATGCCCATGACTCTCAAGACCATGCAGGTTAGCCTGCTCCTCCAGCCCGGTTCCACACCACACTGGGTTTGGAGGAAAATACTGTATTGTTGATGATGTAAATTGAATACGATAGAAACCAAGCTGCCATTCTCCCCTCACTTCTATTACTTTATCACAGTGGTTATTGTCACCTTATTAAAGTATGAGGAAAGAGCTACAAAGTAATTCTCACCCCCCAGCAATCAGTTGCAGACTCGTTCTGCATCTTCAAGTCTTCTATTTCCATTTCAAAGACACAGCCAAGGCCACAGACCAGACTGTCATCTCTCATCCTGAGTGCCAAGTTGTCACCTTGTCACAGACCCTACGTGCCAGAGACAGAGACATGGAGATGAGGATCAAACTCAAAGTCCACGTCCAAATAGAGCTTCCAGGGGTCACTCCAGTTCCACACACACATTTTTAAACTGGCTCCTGTTTTTCAGTCATTTCTGCTTTTGCCATCATGCTGTCACATTAATTGAACAATTATTCCTAAACACTCAAAGATATTTGTTGAATGAAATTAGGTTTACACTCATTTTTTTTTCTTTTTTCTTTTGAGTTGGAGTCTCACTCCCTCGCCCAGGCTAGAGGGCAGTGGCGTGCTCACGGTCACCCCAGCATCGACCTGCTGGGCTCAGGCGATCTTTCCATCTCAGCCTTCCAAGTAGCTGGAACTACAGGTACACGCTACCATGTCTGGCTAGCTAATCTTTCGATTTATTGTAGAGATGTGATCTCGACACGTTGCCCAGGCAGGTCTCGAACACATGGGCTCAGGCAATCCTCTCACCTCAACTTCCCAAGGTGTTGGGATTATAGACATGAGTCACCACGCCTGGTGGTTTATACTAGTTAAAAGCAAACTTTAAGCTTTCTCTTCCATTTCTTGCCAAGCTCCTCCCCAACCATTTGTTCTCAATTCTGTAAACTTGGGGCTTCCCATTGCAAAGTCTCCTCAACATTATCCCAGGAAATCCAAAGCTTTCCATGAGTCTTACTTTCTCCCATCTACTGCAAAAATCAAATTCCCATCAGCCATGACAGGGAGGAAGTGCAGCTGGGATCCCAAGGCAGTCTCTCTGTACTTCACTAAGAGTAGTTTTTTTCTTCTTCCTCCATGAAAAATGTATTAAATATACCTTTAAAAAAAGGTTACGAAATCATTATTTAGCTCATAACCTTTGTCAAACTGCACTTAACACCATCTAGTCATTTTTTTTTCAACGAGCCAGTTTAAAATGGCTGTGTGACAAGCATTAAAAACCAGAGCAAACCCCAAACCCCAAAACTTTTGAAAGAAAAATTTAACAGAGAACAAACGAATGTCATTATGTTGTGACTGTTCCAGCCTCCTTCTCACATCTCCCAACCTCCCTCTGTGGCATCGACTACCCAACCCACCTACCTCTTCAGGGTCCTAAACATTATCCCTGGAAGCCAGGCTCCGGCTGGATTTACCCACTCACCAGGTTCCAAACAAGCCACTTACCCCAAGGCACCTGCATGCCTTTCTCACAGTTTTCTTCCTTCTAAAATGAGCCTCCTTGGTATCACGATATGTTGGTAGTACATCCTTGGGCTCTTTATCTGTGTCTGACAATGTTAACTAAGTAGCTAGCACTCTGAAGATGCCCCCTAGCCCAGCACAGAACTACATTTGTGATACTCTAATAGGATTCAGTTTCTGGTTAACCTTCTTCACACTTGTGTGGCCACCCTCCTCTCCCCTGCTCCAGTTTTCTTTCACATTCCTGCTTTCTGAGGGGAAATGAGGATGGGATTTTCTGAGATGGGACATGAAGGAGGCAGACGGGCTTGGAGAGAGAGAAGAAAACAAAATGTTTTCAAGGGAGGCTGCACAGCAGGGCACCAACAGTATTGGTGCCCATCTGGGTGTGTTTTGACCTCCAAGACTTGACCTCATGTCTTGTCTGAACTCAAAGCGGAGAGAGCCTTGCAGAGGGGGCCCCCACATGGACAAGGAGCAGCCTGGGCAGAGTTGGACAGCTGTCTGAGAGGTCTAGGAGAGGGGCCTGAAAGATCACCTGAGAACAAGTCTCCCTTCGTTCCAAGTAGAATGGTAGAACTTCGAAGCTTCCTTGAGGGTTGAGAGTTAGGCGTGTCTGTTTAAGGAAAACAACCCAGCTCAGAGACCACATAAAGAGTTGCCTGGGCCCCCAAACAATATGTCCGTGTCTTAACCATTGGAACCTATGAACATGCCCTTGTTGAAAAAAAGGGTCTTTGCTTCAACAACCCCTGTGGTCCCCTCCCACTGTGGAAGTTTTCCTGTCCTCTCAGTAAATCCTGCTTTCTCAAAAAAAAGGAGGGAGGGAGTCTTTGCAAGTGTAATTAAATTAAAGATCTTATGATGAGACCATCCCATATTATCTGGAGGCCCTCAATCTAATGACAGACTTCCTTATTTGAGACAGAAGAGGATGGGACACAAGAAGACAGCCTTGTGAAGATGTAGCAGAGACTGGTGTTATGCAGCCACAAGCCAAAGAATCCCTGAGGCCACCAAAAACTGGAAGGGGCATGGAAGGATTCTCAAGGTCCTGCCAACAACTTGACTTTGAAATTCTGCCCTCCAGAACTATGATAGAATAAATGTCTGTTGTTTTATGCCACCAAATGCGTGCAATTTGCGACAGCAACTCCAGGAGACCCACACAGAGAGTGCCGCTGGGAATCAGATCTTCACAGGAACTTCAAGAGTTAAGATGTTGACCAAGTCAGCAGAGAGAAAGCCAAGACCCCCAAAACAAGCAGAGTCTGTATCCCCCATGGGAACAAAGAGCCATTACCCAGCACACAGTGGGTAACCTTGACTTTAGATCACCTCTAGAAAGAAAAGGAGCATTTAATCAACTGTCACTGAGTTTAGTTTTAACGGACTAAATTGAATTGATATGGCAAGGTTATGCTTTCAGCCATCAACAGAAACGGAGGAATTGTGAGCTAAATTAAATTCATTTGTAGAAAAACCAAGAAAATTATTTTAGTCTTGCATATCTAAATTTATGCTTGTATATTTTCAGAAATAGTATAGGCTACACTACATGTCACGTCAGGTTTGTTGGGGAAGGATTAAATTTAAAAACGATTGCTGTGATTTGTTGAGCTATTATTCTTATATTCATAATATTTAACAAACAAGGGCACTGAAGCTCACTGAGGGCTACTGATTGCCATGTTACTCGTAACTGGCAGAGTCAGTTTGCTATCCCAGCTGCCTGACTCCAAGTGCCCTTTTCTGCCAAGCTGCCACCATGTCTGCTTAATTTGATTGTGAACTGCATGGCGGTGGGTGCAATATCATATTTATGTTTCCAACCAGGCAGTGGCTGACACATCGATGGAGTCCAATCAACTGTTTGTCGAATTTAATTGAATAACATAACCTCACTGTCCTTAAGTAGCCTGCCATCTGTCTAGTTTGGGGGAAATAATTAAAAATAAAATCTCCTGCCAACCCAGAAAACCTCTCCATAAAGGTGGAAGACAACACAGTTTTGTTATTGAATGAGCACTAATGCAGGCTGCAGTGTACACCACCAGCAATCTACTAAAGAGACTACAAAGACAGAAAAATACACACCCTTTTATATCACCACATTCCATACACGATCCCAATATAAAAATAACTAACTAGTCCTCAAGTGAGAGCAGTTGATAGCACCATTTGTTAAACATAGTTTACCTCAAATTCACCTGGTAATTGGGGTGGCCATCTTTGGTAGCTGTTTGCCTTTATCCAGAGGAAAATTAAAACTTCCCGTATCTCTGTGACAGCGGGGAGCCAGATGTCTAAACTCCCACCCTCCACCTAAAAGTGGGGATAGAAACTTTGCCTTCCTTGACTTTTGCATTATTTCAAAGGCACAGCCCCAGGCTCTTAAGGAAAATGTTCTTAGATTGTAAAACTGTTGAGATGCTTATTTGGCTTCTAAAAGTGTTTATATGTATCTCAAAGGGGAAGGGGAAAAGTTACACGTTTTCTAGAGGAAAAGTTCTTAAAAAAAGGAAAGAAACCGTGTGTGTGTGTGTGTGTGTGTGTGTGTGTGTGTGCGTTTAAATTTGTGTTTACATGTTTACTGGAGAGATAAGAAACCCAGTTAAATTAACACACAAACCAATGTCAACTCCAGTGCCCAGTAGGTGTAGTGTCTTCTGGCAGGAGGAAACTGACAGGAGAACTTAGAACTTGGCATGAAGATAGAGGGAAAGGTAGACTTCGGCTCTGATATTACTTTTCATCATCAAGGCCATAGGAAAGGGGCTGAATTTGGAGTGAACAAAACAATTTCCAATTTGGCATTATGTCTAGTTGAGTGTAAGTCTAATGCCCAGATGCCAGTGGTGTACCAGTCATGGAGATGTTAGTAACAACCTCCGGTCTACACCATCCTGCATCATCTTTAAGTTCTGGTAAGATCCAAAACAACATGGCTCTTAAAAAGAAGGGTGCTGACCCTTGTCCCAATCCAAGTATATCCCATCACAATTTAATCATGTTTATATGCTCACTAAACTTAGAAAAGACTTAGCTGTTAATTTCTGCATAATAATCTCTCTGGTACGCAAAAGTCATGACTAAATTGTCTCAACTTTCTTAGCTTCATGCCTAACCATTTAATATTAACAAATGGGCGTGATATTTTAAGAGGGAAATTGAAAGGAAGAAGATGGATTAGGAATGAAAAGATGATCAGATGAATGTGGGACTTTAGATAATTTAAAGTTAAAGAGGGACTAGAAATTAAAATATTTTAAAAACTTCACTGTTTTGTTTTCTTTTTGTTCTCGAAAAAGTATATGTCTTTTTTTTAAGTTTGGGGAAATAGCATGAAATACAAAAAAAAAAAAGAGGGGAACATTTATTATTCCACTACACAAAAATAGTCACTAAATATTTCTTAAATACCTTCTTCTAGCATTTTTTTATTATTTATTTTTAGATATCGTTGAACATCTTTCATACATTCAGTCTTATTTAATGTGGTAATGTGAGCATTTTCAATACTATAAGGATTCATTAGTGCATTAGTTATCTGTTGCTATGTAACAAATTATTCACATGTTAGAAGCTTACCAGCAGATAGATATTTACCATCTCAATTTCTATGGGTCAGAAATCTGAGTTTAGTCAAACTGGATGTCTCTAGTTCAATGTCTCATAAGGTTGCAGCTGAGACACAAACTAGGGCTATAATCATCTTGAAACTTTACTGGGACTTCCTACATCAGAGATGGGTCACTCACATAGCTGTTGTCAGGAGGCCTCATTTCCTCACCACATGGGTCCCTCCACAGGGCCACTTGGGTTTGCTCACAACCCAGCACCTGCTTCCACCAGAGCAGGTGATCCAAGTCACACATGATCATTGCCATAATTTACTGGTTAAACAGGCCAGCTGTATCCAATATGGAAGGGCATCATACAAGGGCATGAGAACAGGAGCTGAGAACACTGGAGGCCATCTTGAAGAATTTATTACAATAGGAATTTTTAACAGCTGTATCATACAGGTCTCTATAGCTGTATTACCTATTTGTGTAAGGTTGGATATTATTTCCAGTATTTCATTATTATAGATAACCCTCTAATAAACACCTTTGGGTATTAAACTTTTCATCAATACTACAGATTTTGGGGAAGGGGGAGATAAGTCTTAGAGGTGAGGGATTGTTGAGTTAGAAAAAAACTTTTCTTAATTTAAAAAAAGACTGGTTCATAAAGCAAATGAATATTTTATATTGTTGATTTGGATTAACATGTGATAGACACTTAAAATGCCTATGCAATGATTCACCACTGCATGTTTATTTTTCATTTAATGAATTCTTTATACAATATATTTTAGGTAGCTATTCTATATTACATATACAATATTTTAATACTTATAGCATGTGGGTTTTTTCATTGTTATTTAACCATTTTATAGATCCTCCTGAGTTTGTTTGTTGCTGTTATTTTGGACAACTTAGAACTTGATGAAGATCTAAAGAAGCTTAAACAAGTAAGTAATGTATGCGGGATTTTAAAAATCTGGATTTAAAAAACTAAGGGCAAAAAATAGGGGCAAAACGTTCTTACAGGTAATATTAAAGGAGATTGTGCTTATAAATAAAAACAAAAATAAATTTCGTAAGTTAAGGCTGTTTGGGTTTGCAAAGTTGTGTTAAGTTGTATCTAATATCAACAAAGGAAATTTTCTATTACTCTACAAATATCCTAGGAATAGTTTTATGTTACTACTTTTGAGTAAAAGTAAAATGGTAATAGTATAGTAAATTGGATTTGGAGACCATTCTCCTTCTGCCATTAAGTGAAGGTTGTTTGGAGATGCAATGCCTTAGGGCCAGATTGCCATTGTATATAATTATATGTAATATTATTTTTATTGTCATCCTAAAAATATTAAACATCAGCCTACCTGGTTTCTAGACACTAAAAAAGCATGTAGTCTGGTGTTCATAATAATTATAAGGAATGGGATAGAATAAATGACCAATTGTGTGCCCAGTTATATATATGAAAACAAACTGGGTGTATGGCAGTGAAAACCGTACCCAAAAAATGAAACTGAAAATGTGTGACGGCTACATTCTTAATGGCAGAAGGATTACAGATATGCTCAACCATTCCCCCAGTTTCTGTTGCACGAAAGATACTTGGCTTGCATATTTGGTTCTATCAAACAGTATATAAGCCTTTTGAGAAGTAAAGCTGGTGAGAGAGAAACATTGGGTAGGACTTTCTTGCACCACCTTCTCCAACATTGTAAGAACAGGTGGGATGTTAACAAACAGAGCCAAGGCTCTCAAACATTCTATTTGGGTTTTATGAAGGCCCTGCACATTCATAATTGTCAAAAGTTGTCTATTTTTAATGAAGGAAAACGCGTGCGTGCACACACACACACACACACAAACACAGAGATCACATTAGACGTTTTGTTACTCTTATTGTCAAAGTCTATACTTTTAAGCAAGGGTATAAGTGAAACAAAAAATAGGTCTGTTATAAAGAGTCATACTATGAGCATACAAGGAAAGTTTTAAATTATTTGATCTTCTTCAGATACATAGGCAAATGGATATCTATCTGAGTATACTGGAGGTTATTTCTTCCAGATGTTTTCACTTTGTAGTAATGGGGATAAATTCCTCAGATGAGATTTGAGAAGTTATTTTATGCCAATGACGTAAATATGTAGCATCTAGTTGTTGAAAAATGTAATAGGTGAGTTCAAAACTGGAAGAAATCAACCATAAGATTGGACATGACCAATAAAAATCTACTTCTGTATAACTGCTTTAAACTAGGTTTTACAAATCTGGTGTTTAACTGTGGATTTTTTTAATGCTATGTTTATTATGCATAGATTTCTAATATCTCCTTATAAGAGTACATTACTTTCTATAGATAAAAATATTCTATTTTTTTCTAACTGGTGATGCTGCCAGGTTCAATTTGCTTTTAAATAACCATCAGCCAAGTAAAATGCCATAAAATTCCAGCCCAAATTTGTAAAACAACTTTTCTGCTGGAAAGCAGTAAAATGAATTTGTATGTAGTAATTTTTTCAAGTCTACAAATTCAAACCTAATAATATTTTGCAGTATTTATTTTTTAAGTATTTTAATTTATCTATCTATCTATCTCTATATATGCATAGCCTTTTGGAATGTTTTCCATTTATATATCTAATGGCCAATTTAGACATTTCATTCCATTTTTAGCTGATCCCCTATAAAACTAACGGTGAAAAAATCAGAACTTTAATTGGCATTGACTTTCTTCCTAGACTACAAAGTTTTAATGAACTATATAGCTCTTCATTTTGAGTACATATAATTAGTTATAAAACAGCTTTTATTTAATCACTTGCTAGATACTAGTGAAGCTTTGTGTTTCTGGAAGTTCTATAAATCATAACTGATTATCCAATTGCATTAACCTACAATTTGGACTATCTTCTTTGAGTACTTAAAGATATTTGAGCATTGATAACTCCAATTATGAATAAAGCAGCAATTTCATTGTCATTAGTACTTTTCATACTGTTCTTTATTCATGATCAAACTGAAACGACATGTCTATTAAATTCATCTTTCAATTTCATACTTGAATCTCATTGAACTTGAAATTCCTTGGAGCAGATATTAGTATACTAAGTTACAGTGTTCCTGGTTAACTTTCATTTTTATATGTGAATGTTTTGTGTTTTCACTAGTTTTTAACAGTTGTTTATTTTTCACACCCCTGGTTTTTATTTTCAGTGATCTTGGCCTTTAAGGTAGGGTTCATTTGCATATTTTAAGAATACGCACATGCATGCATGTTCATACACACATACACATAATAAGATGGATACTTGAAACTTTAGACTATCTTTTTCAGCACCTTTAAAACCTCTAATAAAAACATCACCTTAAATACTTGTTTATTTAGTTGTTCATGAACGGATTCAGTTCTGAAGTTCTGAATGCACATACTCTTACTATTCCCAGATAGAGAATACATTGGAGAAAATGTGGCAAAAGCACTTGATTTTCTTAACATTTCAAGTTCCAGAAAGCAGTATTTATTCCAAATTCCACCTCTGTTGAGTTCAATTTTTTAAATCTTATACCACTTCCACCAACCTGTAAGTTCTAATAGCTAAGATAATATTTGCTGAATACTTACTCGGGGTCAGGTATTTTATATTTTCACTTATTTTTTCAAAACAGCCATTCAGTGCAGGTATTTTTCTATTCATCTTACAAATGAGGAAACCAAGGCACAGAGAGGTTAAGTAACTTGCCCAACGTCATACTGTGAACACATGCCAGAGCCAGAATTTTAACCCAGAAAATTTTGACCAAGAGTTCACACTTTCAACCTCTAGACCATATTGAGTCCAGCTAAAGCTAAATAAATGCCAAACGTGAGTTATGTCTGCTGTGAAGACTAACTCATAGAACTATTGACTATTTGTTTATAAATAATGTAGCTGACAAAGGCGTCATCTTGTTTGCTAAGTAACTGCTGTGATGAGGGATGGTTTTCTGAGGCTTGGTAGTGAATTAAGCAATCCAGGAACTCAAACGATTCAAAATAATAATTTGGTTTTTTTCTTTCTCAAAAATCAAATGATCTAACCAGAGCCAGTGGATTAATGACTTTGCCACATGATGGCAGACACCACTCAAGGTTCTTCTTCTCTTAGTGACCCTCTTTGAGTAATGATTCTCCTCAGACACATGCATAACATGCTTGCAGAATATTCCCATTTTGGAGATCTCCAGAGACGTTTGATGTATTTTATTATGAATGTATTGAAAAGTTATGTTAAAATATGGATTTGTAAAGCCTATATAAAATAGAAAGACTTTATTTTACTGTATATTAATCTTTCTATCATCTATGTTTTAAGAGCAATATGAACCAGTGCTAGTTACCTCTAAATTGGGGACGTAAAATATGAAACCCTCAGTAGGACCCAACAGAGAAGAAAAAGCAGTTCTGATGCTTGGGAGAGGAGAGGACACCCTTAAGTTGACCAGGCTGGGAGGTGATGGTAGAAAGCTAAAAGGTACCAGTGAAGAAATTAGAATGGAAGAGAAGAAAGAAGTGAGGACATAAAATGGGAAAGAAACACCAAGGAGATACAGTTAAAGGAAAGAATAGGAATAGGGCCTAGTGATAAAGACACAGGAATGTGTCCAAATCCAGGGCTAGGAATGTGGTAATGTCATTGGTCAAAAGTCAGAGAACACTGGATCCTTTTGGTTAGAAACTCCCCGAGGTCAAGCGTGATCTGCAGGATCAATTGTTTTAGTGGACTCATATTCTCCTTAAGTGGAAACAAAGTGCTCTGTATCTTCCCTTCCTGTGCGACCTTCTTGTACTTTCGACAGTGGTTTCTAGCCAGGGACTGCTGACCTCTGAGGGTCCTCATGAGATGCTATGGAGTCATTTTTAATACTTCTTGAGCCCTAAAAATAATTGTGCATTTATGTAATACAAGCCCACATGAGCTAACTAAAATGTCAAGTTTAATACTTTTAGCTGGAAATCCGCAAATTCTAGATGACAGCACTGTGTTCTTCATGCTGAATTTCTGAAGTCTCTTCATATATGCCCTGCTTTAAGGGAAAAAAAATTATTATTGCTTAATTGAGGGATTTTGGTTTAAAAAAAGGGGGGGGTGTATTTTTTTTCTAAAAATAGGATCCAGAAGAGAAAATAGAAGGGCTTTTTGTGGTCAAATTTTGAGAAATTCTGATGTGTTTATTTTCCTCTCAAAGATATTATCATTATGTGTCATACTGGTCACAAATGTGGCTTCTCCTGAGTCATTTCCCATAATAATGTTCCAAAAAGTCATCCCAATTATGCATCTATATAAAATGTCTCTATTGCTTTTCCTGTGTGTTGCCTATAAGACACAAATGATTCCTAGCGGCAAAAGAGTAACAGTAATCTTTCATAGCTACCATAATGTACATGACTTCATAACTAATTAAATAGAGATCGTGCTTCTCTTTTCAGCATCCCCAAGGCACAATACAGAGAACTGGAAATACACACACATTTGTGTGTGTGTGTGTGTGTGTGTGTGTGTGTGTGTGTGTATAATTGTTTCTACATGAGATCTAGAAATTGACTAGAAATGAGATTACCTGTGAATGTATGATGGTGGTGAGCTGTGGATGATTCAGATCAGTTGGTATGGCATCCAAAGTAATTAATAATACATTCGTGACCTAAAACTATCCTCTGAACAATCGTAAGAGATGATGACCTTGAAGCTCAAATGGTGTAGAAATAACACTGGGCAATGTAGATGGAGTTTTGCAAACTTTAAAAATGAAGAGAATTCTTGCAACTTTAATGATTTTTGTAAATTCAGTACAAGAGAGATATAAAGGGTTTTCTATTAAACAGTATAAAATTCATTAAGCTAAGAGGGAAAAAAAACCCACAGTAAAGCCTTGGGGGAAAGAATCATTGAAAAGGGAAGTATAGATAGTCTGGTTAGATTAAATTCAAAGCTATGAAATTAAAAACCGTTTCCCCAGCTCAGTATCCAGTCTCATTTAAATCCTGGTTCAAATTTGATAACTTTGAACTTGGGTCTTTGATGGCTTCCACTGCATAGTGGTGAGTGAATATATAAAGAAGATTCATTTTCTTATTGACTATGTGTTTTTTTTTAATACAAAAATTTTATATCCTTTTTGTTAAAGTGTGAGCTCCAGATTAATGTTTTTGTTTGTTTGTTTTATCGTTACCTTGTGTGATGGTTGATTTTATGTGTCAGATAGACTGGGCTAGATAGATAGATAGCTGGCACAGCATTGTTTCTTCGGTGCATCTGAAAGAGAATTTCTGGAAAAGATTAGCACTTGAATTGGTAGACTGGGCAAAGCAAATTCTCATTCCTGATGTAGGTGAACGTCATCTAATCCTTCGGGTGTCGAAATAGAAACAAAATTTTAAAAGATAGAGGAAGATTGAATTTTCTCTCTGCCTTATTGCTTGAGCTGGGTAAATGATTCTCGCCTCAGAGCTCTTGGTTCCCAGGTCTTCAGACCTTGATTGTAACCTATACCATTGGCTTTTTGGCTCTCAGTACTTCAAACTACTTTCCTTGAGAGTCCAACTTGCAGACTATGGGACTTATCAACCTCCATAAACACTTGAGCTGATACCATAAAATGAATGTTTATGTGTGTATATATATATATATATTCTATTGGTTCTGTTTCTCTGGAGAACCCTACCTAACACACCCTGAAGCTCTCATTTACATCTCTGTCTTGTCTCCTACATTGAGCACATTCCAGATTTAGGGCAGTAGCAAGGAGACAGAGATGCTTCTGGAGGATGCCATTCAGCCGAGCGCTGGTTGTCATCTCATGATCTGAGCTGAACCATCAGTCATCTCAGTATTTTGTCAAATTCTTATGGGTAAACTTAAACTAATTAATTTCAAAGAGAGTGCTGCAACTGCTACAATAACAAATGCTACCTATTGAAAACTACCTTAGGCAGGGCATTATATTAAATTATCAGTTTTAATCCTAAATAGTAAAGACTTGGCAACTAACATCCAGGAGGATGAATTTCTTGCCCAATTTCACACAATTTGTAAGTACGTATGTCAGGATAGCACCATGTCTGCCAAAAGATGCCACACTGCTCAGAAAACCAGCTCCTTCATTTATAATGAAAAGCACATCTAAGAAGTAGATTGAATGAGATGCTTATTCAATTTGTAGATTAGCATATTCTTTCCCAGTCGGTGTACAGACAGGAAACCAAATTATAATCAGAATATAGCTTAGTGAGTGAGGAATCGGTATGGGGGTATGAAGGAGGTTGCATCATCCAAATACTTAACAGTATAGGTTAAGATAGGCTAAGATCATCTGAGATATCCCTTTGGCAGTTGAGATATTACTGGTCCAGAGACTAAATCTACCCATCCTGTAAGTGTGGGGTCTGGATACTCATCTACTACATTGCAGGTATTGTGTTATGGGCAAGGGTCATATAACAGTCAGGATACTGTTTCTACCCTAAAATACATTGCTTGCTGGTGAGAGAAAATGACAAGTAAACATGCACTTTTGGTTCAACAGTGATCATTATAAGGAGTTTTGGAGACATATGGAAAACAGATTTAATGCAAACTCTAAAATCAGAGACATTTTCTCACAAGTATGATATAGATTGAAATCTGAAGGCTGAACAATGCTTATCCAGGTGAAGAGACTTGGCGGGAGATGGTGTGAAGGAGAGCACTCAAGGTCAAGAGAACAACATACTTTTCTTTAAGTGTGAGAAAACAGTGGCTTTTTGGGCACTAGGAATTCACTGTGGTTCAGGAGTAAAGCAGGAGAGAAAATTATGAGCTGGAAAAATAAGCAGAGGCCATCAGATGAAATGCTGTAAGCAGCTGTAAGCATTTATATGTTTTCCTGATAGCATTTATTCTAAAGTGACATCATCCTACCTAAATTCTGGCTTCAATGTGGGATGAACTGGAGGGAACCTAGACTGAAGATAGAGGAATCCGTTCTTGAGGCAGGTGGTGATGGCAGCTGAACTAAAGGAAACAGAGATGTGAGAAAAACCAGGAGACAAGGATGTCACCTGTTTCCAGATTTCCGTGGATGCACTGAGACAAGAAATCTAGGTTGTTTTATTATTGTAACCTTATAATAAAGTTTAAAGTTTGAAAGTATGATACCTCCTGCTCTGTTTCTTTTGCTAAGGATTATTTTGGCTATCCGTGGTTGTTTATGTTTCCATATGAATTTCTGTATTGTTGTTTCCAGTTCTAAAAAGAATGATGTTGATAATTTAATGGGTATAGTGTTGAATCTGTAGATTACCTTGGGTAGGATGGACTTCTCAACAATGTTGATTCTTCCAATCCATGAGTATGGAATAGTTTTCCATTTGTTTGTGTCATCTTTGACTTCTCTGAGCAATGCTTTGTAGTTTTTGTTGTAAAGGTCTTTAACTTCTCAGGTCAGAAAGATGCAGAAGTATTTCATTTTGTGTGTGTGGCTATCGTGAATGGGATTGTGCCTCTGCAAAGCAAAAGAAATCATCAAGAGAGTGGGGAGATAGCTCACAAAATGGCAAAGAGTATTTGCCAACTGCATATCTGACAAAGGCCTAACATCCAGGATCTACAAGAAACTCAAACATGCCAAAAGGAAAAAAACAAAAAGCTCAGTTAAAAAGTGGGCAAAAGACATGAATAGACGTTTCTCAAAAGAAGACATACAAGCAGCCAACAGACACACGAAAAAATGTTCAGACTCACTAATCATCAGAGAAATGAAAATCAAAACCACATTGAGATGCCACTTAACTCCAGGAAAAATGGCCATCATTAATAAAACAAAAACAGCAGATGCTGGCGAGTATGCAGAGGAAAGGGAATGCTTCTACACTATGGTGGGAATGCAAACCAGTTAAACCTCTATGGAAAACAGTATGTTGATTCCTAAAAGAACTAGAAATTGACCTTCCAAACGACCCAACAGTTTTCCTTCTGGGACTATTCCCAGAGGAACTTAAATCACTCTACAAAAAAGATATATGCACATGCATGTTTATTTTTTATTTTTTTGAGTTGGAGTCTCACTCTGTCACCCAGACTGGAGTGCAGTGGCACGCTCCCAGCCACTGCAGCCTCGACCTGCTGGGCTCC